>NC_070621.1:626070-636070 GCF_027172205.1 Podarcis raffonei
CGTTGGCACGAAGGGCAGGATCCGACGCTCTCGCCGTCCTCGCTGGCCTAGAGAGGAAAGAAGGAGGGAAGGAAGGAAGGAAGGAAGGAAGGAAGGAAGGAGAGGGAGGAGGAGGGAGGGAGGGAGGGGAGGAAGGAAGGAAGGAAAGTGAGGAGGGAGGGAGGGAGGGAGGAAGGAAGGAAGGAAGGAAGGAAGGAAGGAGGAAGGAAGGAGGGAGGAAGGGAAGGAAGGGAGGAAGGGAAGGAAGGGAGGAAGGAGGGAGGGAGGGAGGAAGGAGGGAGGGAGGGAGGGAGGGAGGAAGGAAGGAAGGAGGAGGAGGGAGGGAGGAGGGAAGGAAGGGGAAGGAAGGAAGGAAGGAAGGAGGGAGGGAGGGAGGGGAGGAAGGAAGGAAGGAAGGAGGGAAGGAAGGAAGGAAGAAGGAGGGAAGAAGGGAGGAAAGGAGGGAAGGAAGGAGGGAAGGAAGGAAGGAGGGAGGGAGGAAGGAAGGAGGGAAGGAAGGAAGGAAGGAAGGAGGGAAGGAAGGAGGAGGGAGGGGAGGAAGGAAGAAGGGAGGGAGGGAGGGAGGATAGAAGGAAGGAAGAAAGGAAGGAAAGGAGGGAGGGAGGAAGGAAGGAAAGTGAGGGAGGGAGGGAGGGAGGGAGGGAGGGAGGGAAGGAAGGAAGGGGAGGAAGGAAGGAAAGTGAGGGAGGGAGGAAGGAAGGAAGGAAGGAGGGAGGGAGGGAGGGAGGGAGGGAAGGAAGGAGGGAAGGAGGGAGGGAGGGGGAGGAAGGAAGGAAAGTGAGGGAGGGAGGAAGGAAGGAAGGGAGAAGAGGAAGGAAGGAAGGAAGGAGGAGGGAGGGAGGGAGAGGGGAGGAAGGAAGGAAGGAAGGGAGAAGAGGAAGGAAGGAAGGAAGGAGGGAGGGAGGGAAGGAAGGAAAGAAGGGAGGGAGGGAGGGCGGAGGGAAGAAGAAAGGAAGAAGGGAAGGAAGGGAGGGAAGGGAAGGAGGGAGGGAGGAAGGAAGGAAGGAAGGAAAGTGAGGAAGGAAGGAAGGAAGGAAGGAAGGAAGGAAGGAAGGAAGGAGGGAGGGAAGGAAGGAAGGAAGGAGGGAGGGAGGAAGGAAGGAAGGAAGGAAGGAAGGAGGGAGGGAGGGAGGGGAGGAAGAGAAGGAAGGAAGGAAGGAAGGAAGGAAGGAAGGAAGGAGGGAGGGAGGGAGGGAGGGGAGGAAGGAAGGAAGGGAGAAGAGGAAGGAAGGAGGGAAGGAGGGAAGGGAGGGAGAGGGAGAGAGAGAAGGGAGGAAGGAAGGAAGAAGGGAGGAAAGGAGATATTTACTATCCTATCCTATATTTACTATACTATACTATACTATAATCATATTTACCATACCATACCATACCATACTATGCTATATTTACTATAATATATTTACTATCCTATCCTATCCTATCCTATATTTACTATACTATACTATACTATACTATACTATACTATACTATACTATACTATACTAATCATCTTTACCTTACCATACAATACCATAGCATACTATGCTATATTTACTATATTTACTATCCTATCCTATCCTATATGTACTATACTATACTATACTATACTATACTATACTATACTATACTATCATCTTTACCATACCATACCATACCATACCATACCATACCATACCATGCTATATTTACTATAATATATTTACTATACTATCCTATCCTATCCTATCCTATGCTATCCTATATTTACTATACTATACTATACTATACTATACTATACTATACTATACTATACTATCATCTTTACCATACCATACCATACCATACCATACTATGCTATATTTACTATAATATATTTACTATCCTATCCTATCCTATCCTATATTTACTATACTATACTATACTATACTATACTATACTATACTATACTATACTATACTATATACTATACTATACTATACTATACTATAATCATCTTTACCTTACCATACCATACAATACCATAGCATACTATGCTATATTTACTATATTTACTATCCTATCCTATCCTAATTTACTATACTATACAAACTATACTATACTGTACTGTACTTACTACACTACACTACACTACACTAATCTTTACTATACTATACTATACTATACTATACTATACTATACTATACTATACTATTTACTTTACTATATTTACGATACTACACTACACTACACTACACTATCTTATATTATCATCTTTACCTTACCATACCATACCATACCATACCATACCATACCATACCATACCATACCATATTTACTATACTATATTTACTGTCCTATCCTATCCTATATTTGCTATACTATCCTATACTAACTATACTATACTATACTATTTACTTTACTATATTTACGATACTACACTACACTACACTATATTATATTATCATCTTTACTTTACCTTACCATACCATACCGTACCATACTATATTTACTATACTATATTTACTATCCTATATTTACTATCCTATCCTATCCTATATTTACTATACTATACTAAGCATACTATACTAACTATACTATACTGTACTGTACTTACTTTACTATACTATACTATACTATCTTATCTTTACTTTACTATACTATCCTATCTTTACTATTCTATCCTATCCTATATTTACTATACTATACTAACTATACTATACTGTACTGTACTTACTATACTATACTATACTATACTATACTATACTATACTATACTATCTTTACTTTACTTTACTATACTATATTATCTTTACTATCCTATCCTATCCTATATTTACTATACTATACTAAGTATACTATACTATACTAACTACTATCTTATCTTATCTTATCTTATCTTATCTTATCTTATCTTATCTTATCTTATCATCTTATCTTATCTTTACTATACTATCTTATCTTTACTATCCTATCCTATATTTACTATACTATACTAAGTATACTATACTAACTATACTATACTGTACTGTACTGTACTTACTTACTTTACTATACTATACTATATTATCTTTACTTTACTATACTATATTATATTTACTATCCTATCCTATCCTATATTTACTATACTATACTAAGTAGACTATACTAACTTTACTATACTGTACTGTACTTACTTACTTTACTTTACTATACTATCTTATCTTTACTTTACTATACTATCTTATCTTTACTTTACTATACTATATTATATTTACTATCCTATCCTATCATATATTTACTATACTATACTAAGTATACTATACTAACTATACTATACTGTACTGTACTTACTTACTTTACTATACTATACTATCTTATATTTACTTTACTATACTATATTATATTTACTATCCTATCCTATCATATATTTACTATACTATACTAAGTATACTATACTATACTAACTACTATCTTATCTTATCTTATCTTATCATCTTATCTTATCTTTACTATACTATATTATATTTACTATCCTATCCTATCCTATATTTACTATACTATACTAAGTATACTATACTAACTATACTATACTGTACTGTACTGCACTTACTATACTATACTATACTATACTATACTATACTATACTATACTCTTTACTTTACTATACTATACTATATTTACTATCCTATCCTATATTTACTATACTATACTAAGTATACTATACTAACTATACTGTACTGTACTACTTACTTTACTATACTATACTATCTTATCTTTACTTTACTATACTATCTTATCTTTACTATCTTATCCTATCCTATATTTACTATACTATACTAAGTATACTATACTAACTATACTATACTGTACTTACTTACTTTACTTTACTATACTATACTATCTTATCTTTACTTTACTATACTATATTATATTTACTATCCTATCCTATCCTATCCTATATTTACTATACTATACTAACTATACTATACTGTACTGTACTGTACTTACCTTACTATACAATACTATCTTTACTTTACTATACTATACCAAGTATACGATACTAACTATACTGTACTGTACTGTACTTACTTTACTATACTATACTATCTTTATCTTTACTTTACTATACTATCTTTATCTTTACTATCCTATCCTATCCTATATTTACTATACTATACTAAGTATACTATACTAACTATACTATACTGTACTGTACTGTACTTACTATACTATTCTATTCTATACTATACTATACTATAATCTTTACTTTACTATACTATATTATATTTACTATCCTATCCTATCATATATTTACTATACTAAGTATACTATAGTATACTACTATCTTATCTTATCTTATCTTATCTTTACTATACTATATTATATTTACTATCCTCTCCTATCCTATATTTACTACCTTATCTTATCTTATCTTATCTAATTTACTTTACGTTACTTACTTTACTTTACTTTACCTTTTTAATTTACTTTTTTACTTTACTTTATACTTTACTCTTTACTTTACTTTTTAGTTTACTTTTACTTTACTCTACTTTACTTCCCTTTCTATCTCACCTTCACAAAGAGCTGGATCTTCAAACTCTCCGCCATTCTGCCCGGCAACCAGGAAGCGAATAGGCGGCCGCTCAGAGCTGCGTTCGAATCCCTTTCCCAGAGTCGAACCCAACCCAGCCCTGCCCAAAGTTGCACCGTCCACATTCCTCCTGTGCAATGTTCGACGCCCTTGCAAAACTGGTTATTTTTCGGCAATTGCAAACTTCCTGGTGTTGGCAAAAATGCAATCGTTTTAAGTTTGAAAATGCAATAATTTCCATTGCATCTTCCTTGCTTTTTTGTTGTTGCAAAGTTTGCAAATGCAATCATAATCAGTTTGCAAATGCAATAATTTCCATTGCATCTTCCTTGGTTTTTTTTTGCAAAGTTTGCAAATGCAATAATTTCCATTGCATCTTCTCTTCCTTGCTTTTTTTTTTGCAAAGTTTGCAAATGCAATAATTTCCATTGCATCTTCCTTGCTTTTTTTTGCAAAGTTTGCAAATGCAATAATAATAAGTTTGCAAATGCAATAATAATCAGTTTGCAAATGCAGATTTGACATTTGCAAACTTCCGGTGTTCGCAAAATTGAATTTATTCAAAATTATTGCATGCCTTTTGCAAACCCGGTTCCTTCTCTGCATTTGCAAACTTACAAAAAGCAAGGAATGTGCAATGTTCGACGCCCTTGCAAAACTGGTTATTTTTCGGCAATTGCAAACTTCCTGGTGTTGGCAAAAATGCAATCATTTTAAGTTTGCAAATGCAATCATAATAAGTTTGCAAATGCAATAATTTCCATTGCATCTTCCTTGCTTTTTTGTTGCAAAGTTTGCAAATGCAATAATAATAAGTTTGCAAATGCAATAATTTCCATTGCATCTTCCTTGCTTTTTTTTGCAAAGTTTGCAAATGCAATCATAATAAGTTTGCAAATGCAATAATTTCCGTTGCATCTTCCTTGCTTTTTTTTTTGCAAAGTTTGCAAATGCAATAATTTTGCAAATGCAATAATTTCCATTGCATCTTCCTTGCTTTTTTTTTGCAAAGTTTGCAAATGCAATAATAATAAGTTTGCAAATGCAATAATAATCAGTTTTCAAATGCAGATTTGACATTTGCAAACTTCCGGTGTTCGCAAAAAAAGCAATTGAAATTATTGCATGCCTTTTGCAAACCCGGTTCCTTCTCTGCATTTGCAAACTTACAAAAAGCAAGGAATGTGCAATGTTCGACGCCCTTGCAAAACTGGTTATTTTTCGGCAATTGCAAACTTCCTGGTGTTGGCAAAAATGCCATCGTTTGAAGTTTGAAAATGCAATCATAATAAGTTTGCAAATGCAATAATTTCCATTGCATCTTCTTTGCTTTTTTTGCAAAGTTTGCAAATGCAATCATAATCAGTTTGCAAATGCAATAATTTCCATTGCATCTTCCTTGCTTTTTTTTTGCAAAGTTTGCAAATGCAATAATTTCCATTGCATCTTCCTTGCTTTTTTTTGCAAAGTTTGCAAATGCAATAATTTCAATTGCAACCTACTTGCCTTTTTTTTGCAAAGTTTGCAAATGCAATAATTTCAATTGCAATAATTTTGCAAATGCAATAATTTCCATTGCATCTTCCTTGCTTTTTTTTGCAAAGTTTGCAAATGCAATAATTTCCATTGCATCTTCCTTCCTTTTTTTTGCAAAGTTTGCAAATGCAATCATTTTGCAAATGCAATCATTTTAACTTTGCAAATGCAATCATAATCAGTTTGCGAATGCAATAATATCAATTGCATCTTCCTTGCTTTTTGTAAGTTTGCAAATGCAGAGAAGGAACCGGATTTGCAAAAGGCATGCAATAATTTCAATTGCTTTTTTTTGCAAACACCAGGAAGTTTGCAAATGTCAAATATGCATTTGCAAACTGATTATTATTGCATTTGCAAACTGATTATTATTGCATTTGCAAACTTTGCAAAAAAAACAGCAAGGAAGATGCAATGGAATTTATTGCACTCCTTTTGCAAATCCGGTTCATTTTCTGCATTTGCAAATTTCCTGATGTTTACCCAAAAAAAAGCAATCAAAATTATGGCATTCCTTTTGCAAATCCGGTTCATTCTCCGCATTTGCAAACTTTGCAAAAATTAAGTAAGGGGGATGCAGATGCAATGGAATTTATTGCACTCCTTTTGCAAATCCGGTTCATTTTCTGCATTTGCAAATTTCCTGATGTTTACCCAAAAAAAAGCAATCAAAATTATGGCACTCCTTTTGCAAATATGGTTCTTTCTAAGCTTTTGCAAACTTTCTGATGTTTGCAAAAAAAAAAAAAGGACTGAGGGTGCAGATGCAATGAAAATTATTGCACCGCTTTTGCAAATCCGGTTCATTTTCTCAGCATTTGCAAATCTCCTGATGTTTACCCGCTTTTGCAAATCCGGTTGATTATGTGCATTTGCAAACTTTGCAAAAATAAAGTAAAAGGGACGGAGATGCAATCGAAATTATTGCACCGCTTTTGCAAATCCGGTTCATTTTCTGCATTTGCAAACTTCCTGATGCTTGCAAAAAAAAAAAAAGCCATCGAAATTATTGCACCGCTTTTGCAAATCCGGTTCATTATGTGCATTTGCAAACTTTGCAAAAATAAAGTAAAGGGGAAGCAGATGCAATCGAAATTATTGCACCGCTTATGCAAATCCAGTTCATTGTCTTCATTTGCAAACTTTCCAATGGTTGCAATAAAAAAGGACTGGATGTGCAGTTGCAATCGAAATTATTGCACCGCTTTTGCAAATCCGGTTGATTATGTGCATTTGCAAACTTTGCAAAAATAAAGTAAAAGGGACGGAGATGCAATCGAAATAATTGCACCCCTTTTGCAAATCCGGTTCATTTTCTGCATTTGCAAATTTCCTGATGTTTACCCAAAAAAAAAGCAATAAAAATTATGGCATTCCTTTTGCAAATCCGGTTCATTCTCCGCGTTTGCAAACTTTGCAAAAATTAAGTAAGGGGGACGCAGATGCAATGGAATTTATTGCACTCCTTTTGCATATCCGGTTCATTTTCTGCATTTGCAGTCCCTCCCTCTTATAGGCCGAAGGGAGTGTCACTCAAGGTCATAGGCGGGCCCTGCCTCCGCTTGAACTGGCTCTAACAAGCATCCAGCCCCTTCATAGGCCAAACGGGCTGTCAGTCAGCGTGGGGCGGGGTCTCTCAGACGCGGGAAAGCAGTCCGGCCCTCTCATAGGCCAAGCGGGCTGTCACTCAATGTCATAGGCGGGCCTCCCCTTCCCTTTGAACGACGGCAAAGAACATCCCGCCCGCTCATAGGCAGAAGGGGATGTCACTCACCGACGTAGGCGGGCCCTCGCCGAGGAGGGAAAGCAAGGCCGCCCGCTAATAGGCCGAACTGACTGTCACTCAGCGTAGGGCGGGGTCTCTCCCATGAGAGATAGCATTCCGGCCCGCCCATAGGCCAGGGTGGCTGTCACTCAAAGTCATAGGCCTGTCACTCAACGTCGTGGGCGGGCCTCGCCCTCCCGCTATGGACGACAAAAAGCATCCCGAGCGGTCATAGGCGAGGGAAAGCAGTCCCTCCCTCTCATTGGCCCAACGGAATGTCACTCAACGTCATAGGCGGCCCCTGCCTTCCACTTGAACGGCTAGAATGACAAGCAGCCCGCCCGCTAATAGGCCGACCGGCCTGTCACTCAACGTGGGGCGGGGTCTTTCCGATCCTGGAAAGCAGTCCGGCCCTCTCATAGGCCGAATGGGCTGTCACTCAACCTCAAAGGCGGGCCTCACCGCTCCGCTACTGACGACAAGAAGCAGCCCGAGCGCTCATAAGCCAAACCGGCTGTCACTCAACGACATAGGCCGGCCCTCGCCCATGAGGGAAAGCATTCCCTCCCTCTCATAGGCCGACCTGCCTGCCACTCAACTCCGCCCTCGGCTCCCTCCGCCTTCCGCCCGCCTCCGAGCGCTTCTCATTGGCTGGAATCCACACCGCGGTTGCCTAAGGAAACGCAGCCTAGTCGTGATTCGGGCTATTTCGAAGCGAGGGCCGGCCTGTGCCCTTGAATGACAGCCCGTCCGGCCTATGAGAGGGCGGGACTGCCCTTCGCGCCCGCCTCCCGGCGCTTCTCACTGGCTGTCGCCTAGGAAACGCGGCCTAGTCGGGCTTTGGGCCTTTTCCCCATCCCGCCTCTGCCCTTGAGTGACACGTCCTTGGGCCTATGACTGCCCGTCACTCCGCCTTGCTCCCTCCCCCGGCCGCTTCTCACTGGCTGTCGCCTAGGAAACGCGGCCTCGTCGTGCCTTTTCCGAGAGGAAAGCGAGGGCCCGTGTGTATCCTTGAGTGACAGCCCGTTCCGCCTATGAGAGGGCGGGACTGCCCGTCGCTCCCGCCTCCCGGCGCTTCTAATTGGCTGTCGCCTAGGAAACGCGGCCTAGTCGTCCTTTGGGCCTTTTTCCCATCCCGCCCCTGCCCTTGAGTGACACTTCCTTGGGCCTATGACTGCCCGCCACTCCGCCGTGCTCCCTCCCCCGGCCGCTTCTCATTGGCTGCCGCCTAGGAAACGCGGCCTAGTCGGGCCTTTTTCGAGAAGAAAGCGAGGGCCCGCCTGTATCCTTGAGTGACAGCCCGTTCCGCCTATGAGAGGGCGGGACTGCCCTTCGCGCCCGCCTCCCGGCGCTTCTCATTGGCTGTCGCCTAGGAAACGCGGCCTAGTCGGGCTTTGGGCCTTTTCCCCAGCCCGCCTCTGCCCTTGAGTGACACTTCCTCGGGCCTATGACTGCCCGTCACTCCGCCTTGCTCCCTCCCCCGGCCGCTTCTCATTGGCTGTCGCCTAGGAAACGCGGCCCGCCACTCCGCCTTGTCGCCTAGGAAACGCGGCCTAGTCGTGCTTTGGGCCTTTTTTCCCATCCCGCCTCTGCCCTTGAGTGACACTTCCTTGGGCCTATGACTGCCCGCCACTCCGCCTTGCTCCCTCCCCCGGCCGCTTCTCACTGGCTGCCGCCTAGAAGACGCGGCCTAGTCGTCCTTTGGCCCTTTTCCCCATCCCGCCTCTGCCCTTGAGTGACACTTCCTTGGGCCTATGACTGCCCGCCACTCCGCCTTGCTCCCTCCCCCGGCCGCTTCTCACTGGCTGTCGCCTAGGAAACGCGGCCTAGTCGGGCTTCGGGCCTTTTTTCCAGAGGAAAGCGAGGGCCCGCCTTTATCCTTGAGTGACAGCCCGTTCCGCCTATGAGAGGGCGGGACTGCCCGTCGCGCCCGCCTCCCGGCGCTTCTCATTGGCTGTCGCCTAGGAAACGCGGCCTAGTCGTTTCCCTGCCCTTTTCGAAGCCTCGGAGCGGCATGGAGTCGCAGCGGCTCCGCGGGCCGGCGCTGGCGGCGCTGCGGGCCAGCGGGAAGGGGCGGCTGCGCTACGGGCCGGAGTGGAGCGCCGAGCTGGGAGAGGTCAGGGGGGAAAGATTGAATGGAATGGAATGGGGAGCCTAATCGATACACTTGATTGGGAATCGATCGAG
>NC_070621.1:638570-666070 GCF_027172205.1 Podarcis raffonei
TGTCTCCTATCCTATCCTATCCTATCCTATCCTTGTCTCCTATCCTATCCTCCTATCCTATCCTTGTCTCCTATCCTATCCTATCCTATCCTATCCTTGTCTCCTATCCTATCCTATCCTCCCATCCTATCCTTGTCTCCTATCCTATCCTAGTCTCCTATCCTATCCTATCCTTGTCTCCTATCCTATCCTCCTATCCTATCCTTGTCTCCTATCCTATCCTCCTATCCTATCCTAGTCTCCTAGCCTATCCTCCTATCCTATCCTTGTCTCCTATCCTATCCTATCCTAGTCTCCTATCCTATCCTAGTCTCCTATCCTATCCTATCCTCCTATCCTATCCTTGTCTCCTATCCTATCCTTGTCTCCTATCCTATCCTATCCTATCCTATCCTAGTCTCCTATCCTATCCTCCTATCCTATCCTATCCTATCCTCCCATCCTATCCTTGTGTCCTATCCTATCCTATCATTGCCTCCTATCCTGGTTTCCTATCCTAGCCTATCCTTCTATCCTATGGTATCCTATCCTATTGTATCCTTGTATCCTATCCTATCCTCCTATCCTATCCTATCCTCCTATCCTATCCTATCCTTGTATCCTATCCTATCCGAGTCTCCTATCCTATCCTCCTATCCTATCCTAGTCTCCTATCCTATCCTCCTATCCTATCCTAGTCTCCTATCCCAGCCTATCCTGTCCTATCCTATCCTTGTCTCCTATCCTATCCTAGTCTCCTATCCTATCCTCCTATCCTATCCTAGTCTCCTATCCTATCCTCCTATCCTATCCTAGTCTCCTATCCTATCCTATCCTTGTCTCCTATCCTATCCTCCTATCCTATCCTATCCTATCCTATCCTATCCTTCTATCCTATTGTATCCTATCCTCCTATCCTATCCTATCCTATCCTCCTTTCCTTTCCTGCTATCCTATCCTCCTATCCTATCCTTGTCTCCTATCCTATCCTTCTGTCCTATTGTATCCTATCCTCCTATTCTATCTTTCTGTCCTATCTTTCTATCCTATCCTATCCTATCCTATCCTATCCCTGTCTCCTATCCTATCTTTGTCTCCTATCCTCCTATCCTATCCTTTTCTCCTATCCTATCCTATCCTATCCTATCCTCCTACCCTATCCCTGTCTCCTATCCTATCCTCCTATCCTATCCCTGTTTCCTATCCTATCCTATCCTATCCTATCCTTTCCTCCTATCCTATCCTATCCTATCCTATCCTTTCCTCCTATCCTTTCCTCCTATCCTATCCTTTCCTCCTATCCTATCCTCCTATCCTATCCTTTTCTCCTATCCTATCCTTGTTTCCTATCCTTTTCTCCTATCCTATCCTTGTTTCCTATCCTATCCTATCCTATCCTATCCTATCCTATCCTTGTCTCCTATCCTTGTCTCCTATCCTATCTTTGTCTCCTATCCTCCTATCCTATCCTTATCTCTTATCCTATCCTATCCTCCTATCCTATCCTTTCCTTTCCTATCCTATCCTCCTCTCCTTTCCTCCTATCCTATCCTTGTCTCCTATCCTATCCTCCTATCCTATCCTTCTTTCCTTTCCTATCCTATCCTATCCTATCCTATCTTTGTCTCCTTGTTTCCTATCCTATCCTATCCTCTCCTCTATCCTATCCTTGTCTCCTATCCTATCCTTCTGTCCTATTGTATTCTATCCTCCTATTCTATCTTTCTGTCCTATCTTTCTATCCAATACAATCTTATCCTATCCTATCCTCCTATCCTATCCCTGTCTCCTATCCTATCCTTGTCTCCTATCCTCCTATCCTATCCTTATCTCTTATCCTATCCTATCCTCCTATCCTATCCTATCCTTCTATCCTATTGTCTCCTATCCTATCCTATCCTATCTTTGTCTCCTTGTTTCCTATCCTATCCTATCCTCTATCCTATCCTTGTCTCCTATCCTATCCTATCCTCCTATCCTATCCTATCTTATCCTATCCTTTCCTCCTATCCTATCCTCCTATCCTGTCCTATCCTATCCTTTCCGCCTATCCTATCCTTGTCTCCTATCCTATCCTTTTCTCCTATCCTATCCTTGTTTCCTATCCTTTCCTATCCTATCCTATCCTCCTATCCTATCCTTGTCTCCTATCCTATCCTCCTATCCTACCCTTCTGTCCAATCGTATCCTATCCTCCTATCCTATCCTTTCTTTTCCTATCCTATCCTATCCTATCCTATCTTTGTCTCCTTGTTTGCTATCCTATCCTATCCTATCCTGTCTCCTATCCTATCCTCCTATCCTATCCTTGTCTCCTATCCTCCTATCCTATCCTTCTTTCCTTTCCTATCCTATCCTATCCTATCCTATCCTATCTTTGTCTCCTTGTTTCCTATCCTATCCTATCCTCTCCTCTATCCTATCCTTGTCTCCTATCCTATCCTTCTGTCCTATTGTATTCTATCCTCCTATTCTATCTTTCTGACCTATCTTTCTATCCAATACAATCCTATCCTATCCTTGTCTCCTATCCTCCTATCCTATCCTTATCTCTTATCCTATCCTATCCTCCTATCCTATCCTATCCTATCCTATCCTCCTATCCTATCCTATCCTATCCTTCTTTCCTTTCCTATCCTATCCTATCCTCCTATCCTTGTCTCCTATCCTATCCTCCTATCCTACCCTTCTGTCCAATCGTATCCTATCCTCCTATCCTATCCTTATTTCTTATCCTATCCTATCCCATCCTATCCTCCTATCCTATCCTTGTCTCCTATCCCCCTATCCTATACTTGTCTCCTATCCTATCCTATCCTATCCTATCCTTCTTCCCTTTCCTATCCTATCCTATCCTATCCTATCTTTGTCTCCTTGTTTGCTATCCTATCCTATCCTACCCTCCTATCCTATCCTATCCTTGTCTCCTATCCTATCCTTCTGCCCTATTGTATCCTATCCTCCTATTCTATCCTTCTGTCCTATCTTTCTATCCAATACAATCCTATCCTATCCTATCCTCCTATCCTATCTTGGTCTCCTATCCTCCTATCCTATCCTTGTTTCCTATGCTATGCTATCCTATCCTATCCTCCTATCCTATCCTATCCTCCTATCCTATCCTATCCTTCTATTGTATCCTATCATTCTATCCTATTCTATCCTCCTCTCCTTTCCTCCTATCCTATCCTTGTTTGCTATCCTATCCTATCATCCTATCCTACCCTTCTATCCTATTGTATCCTATCCTATCCTATCCTCCTCTCCTATCCTTGTTTCCTATCCTATCCTATCCTATCCTGCTATCCTATCCTTCTATCCTATCCTATCCTATCCATCTTTGTCTCCTTGTTTCCTATCCAACCCATCCTGCTATCCTATCCCTGTCTCCTATCCTATCTTTGTCTCCTATCCTCTCCTTGTTTCCTATCCTATCCTATCCTATCCTACCCTCCTATCCTATCCTTGTTTCCTATCCTATCCTTTTCTCCTATCCTATCCTTGTTTCCTATCCTATCCTATCCTACCCTCCTATCCTATCCTTGTTTCCTATCCTATCCTTTTCTCCTATCCTATCCTTGTTTCCTATCCTATCCTATCCTACCCTCCTATCCTATCCTTGTTTCCTATCCTATCCTATCCTATCCTATCCTCCTATCCTATCCTATCCTTGTCTCCTATCCTATCCTCCTATCCTATCCTAGTCTCCTAGCCTATCCTCCTATCCTATCCTTGTCTCCTATCCTATCCTATCCTAGTCTCCTATCCTATCCTAGTCTCCTATCCTATCCTATCCTCCTATCCTATCTTTGTCTCCTATCCTCCTATCCTATCCTTGTCTCCTATCCTATCCTTGTCTCCTATCCTACCCTTCTGTCAATCAAATCGCTGCCCCGTATCCTGAGCCTCAATACTCGATCCCGGATCCACCACCCTCCTCTCACCCGATCCCTCTCTCTCTTGATCCCTCAGCGCCCCGAGAAGCGGAGGGATCCACCCAGCGACCCGGAAGCCCCCGCCCCCAAAGGCCCCGGGATCGAGGGGATCCTGCGCCTCTACGACCGGATCCGGGCGGCGGAGGGCGAGGTGAGTGGATCTCCCGGGATCTGGGGATCTTCTGGAGGAGGAAGGGTGGGAGGAGGTGGGGAGGGGGAGGTTGGGGTCCCTTAAAAGATCACCAGATCACCAAAGATCACCAGATCTTCCGGGCGGGGAACGGTTGAAGGATCTGGGGATCCTCCAAAGATCTCCAGATCTTCCTGTGGAGGAAGGAGGTGGAGATCCTGCAGAGATCTGGAGATCTTCCGGGTGAGGAAGGGTGGGAGGAGGTGGAGATCCTGCAAAGATCTGGAGATCTTCCGGGTGAGGAACGATTGAAGGATCTGGAGATGTTGAGCTTGGAAAGTTGAGGTTCCTCAAAAGATCTCCAGATGTTCCTGGGGAGGAAGGAGGTGGAGATCCTGCAAAGATCTGGAGATCTTCTGGGTGAGGAACGGTGGAAGGATCTGGAGATGTTGAGCTTGGAAAGTTGAGGTTCCTCAAAAGATCTCCAGATGTTCCTGCTGAGGAACGGTTGAAGGATCTGGAGTGGTTGAGCTTGGTTGTCCCTCAAAAGATCTCCAGATGTTCCTGGTGAGGAGCGGTGGAAGGACCTAGAGATGTTGATGGTCCTCAAAAAGATCTCCAGATGTTCCTGCTGAGGAACGGTTGAAGGATCTGGAGATGTTGAGCTTGGAAGGTTGAGGTTCCTCAAAAGATCTCCAGATGTTCCTGCTGAGGAACGGTTGAAGGATCTGGAGTGGTTGAGCTTGGTTGTCCCTCCAAAGATCTCCAGATGTTCCTGGTGAGGAACGGTGGAAGGACCTAGAGATGTTGATGGTCCTCAAAAGATCTCCAGATGTTCCTGCTGAGGAACGGTGGAAGGACCTAGAGATGTTGATGGTCCTCCAAAGATCTCCAGATGTTCCTGGTGAGGAACGGTGGAAGGACCTAGAGATGTTGATGGTCCTCAAAAGATCTCCAGATGTTCCTGGTGAGGAACGGTGGAAGGACCTAGAGATGTTGATGGTCCTCCAAAGATCTCCAGATGTTCCTGCTGAGGAACGGTGGAAGGACCTAGAGATGTTGATGGTCCTCAAAAGATCTCCAGATGTTCCTGCTGAGGAACAGTTGAAGCACCTGGAAGGGCCAGGGAGATCTGGAGATGTTTGGAGGATCCCTCAACATCTCCAGATCTTCCTCTTGAAGATCTCTTGGAGGATCTGGAGATCTTTGGAGGACCATCCCTCAACATCTCCAGATGTTCCTGGTGAGGAACGCTTGAAGGACCTCGAGAGCTTGAGCTTGGAAAGTTGAGGTTCCTCAAAAGATCTCCAGATGTACCTGGTGAGGAGGACCTGGAGATCCTCCAAAGATCAGGAGGAGGATCTGGAGATGCTTGGAGGGTGGTCCTCCCAAGATCTCCAGATCCTTCAAGAGGATCCTCAAGAGGAAGATCTAGAGATGTTTGGGGATCCTCCCGAGATCTCCAGGTCTTTCTGGTGAGGTTCCACAACATGGCTTCCCCTCGGCCCTCATTGGAGGATCCCTCAACATCTCCAGATCTTCCTTTGGAGGACCTCTAGGAGGATCTGGAGATCTTGGGAGGATCCCTAAACGACTCCAGATCTTGAGAATCTCTTGGAGGATCTGGAGATCTTTGGAGGATCTCTAAACATCTCCAGATCTTCCTTTGAAGGACCTCTAGGAGGATCTGGAGATCTTGGGAGGATCCCTAAACAACTCCAGATCTTGAGAATCTCTTGGAGGACCTGGAGATCTTTGAAGGATCTCTAAACATCTCCAGATCTTCCTTTGGAGGATCTCTTGGAGGATCTGGAGATCTTGGGAGGATCCCTCAACAACTCCAGATCTTGAGAATCTCTTGGAGGATCTGGAGATCTTTGGAGGATCTCTAAACATCTCCAGATCTTCCTTTTGAGGACCTCTAGGAGGATCTGTAGATCTTGGGAGGATCCCTAAACGGCTCCAGATCTTGAGGATCTCTTGGAGGATCTGGAGATCTTTGGAGGATCTCTAAACATCTCCAGATCTTCCTTTTGAGGATCTCTTGGAGGATCTGGAGATCTTGGGAGGATCCCTCAACATCTCCAGACCTTCCTTTTGAGGACCTCTAGGAGGATCTGGAGATCTTGGGAGGATCCCTAAACAACTCCAGATCCTGAGAATCTCTTGGAGGATCTGGAGATCTTTGAAGGATCTCTAAACATCTCCAGATCTTCCTTTTGAGGATCTCTTGGATGATCTGGAGATCTTGGGAGGATCCCTCAACATCTCCAGACCTTCCTTTTGAGGACCTCTAGGAGGATCTGGAGATCTTGGGGGATCCCTAAACAACTCCAGATCCTGAGAATCTCTTGGAGGATCTGGAGATCTTTGAAGGATCTCTAAACATCTCCAGATCTTCCTCTTGAGGATCTCTTGGAGGATCTGGAGATCTTGGGAGGATCCCTCAACATCTCCAGACCTTCCTTTTGAGGATCTCTTGGAGGATCTGGAGATCCCAGATCCTCCACCCGGTTCCCCAACATGTCTTCCCCTCGGTCCTCCTCCAGGAGGAGCGAAGCACCGCCAGGAGACCTTGAGGATCTCTTTCAGGATCTGGAGATCTTGGGAGGATCCCTCGACACCTCCAGGTCTGGAGGATCTCTCGGAGGATCTGGAGATCTTGGGAGGATCCTCCAAACATCTCCAGATCTGGAGGATCTCTTGAAGGATCTGAGGATCCCAGATCCTCCAGGTCTTCTCCGCTGGGTTCCCCAACATGTCTTCCCCTCGGTCCTCCTCTAGGAGGAGCGGGATCTCTTGGAGGATCCCTCGACGTCTCCAGATCTTCCTCTTGAGGAAGCCTTGAAGGATCTGGAGGTCTTTGGAGGATCCCTCAAGATCTCCAGATCTTGAGGATCTCTGGGAGGATCCCGGGAGGATCCTCCAGACCTCTCCATGTCCTCCTCTTGAGGATCCCTTGAAGGATCTGGAGGTCTTTGGAGGATCCCTCAAGATCTCCAGATCTTGAGGATCTCTGGGAGGATCCCGGGAGGATCCTCCCAACCTCTCCATGTCTTCCTCTTGAGGATCCCTTGGGGGATCTGGAGATCCCGGGTCGTCCAGGTCTTCTCCACCGCTGGCCCCGGGTCCGACAACAGGTCTTCCCCTCGGTCCTCCTCCCCCAGGAGGATCTGCGGCGCCGCCAGGAGATCCAGGATCTGGCCAGCCGGGCGGCCTATGGACAATCCTGGGAGCTTCTCAAGCGCTTTGACGAGATGAGAGAGTTGAAGTCCCACCAGGAGTGGCAGGATCTCCGGCAGGAAGTGGAGAGGAGGTGAGACAGGAAGTGGGGGGGGGGTTCCCCGGGGAGGAAAGGAAGAAGGAAAGAAGGAAGTGGAAAGAAGGGAGGGAAGGAGGCAGGAGGGAAGGAGGGAAGGGAGGGGAAGGGAGGGAGGGAGGAAAGAAGGAAGGAAAGGAAAGAAGGAATGGAAAGAAGGAAGTGAAAAGAAGGAAGGAAAGGAAGGAAAGGGAAGAAGGAAGGGAAGGGGAAGGAAGGGATGAAGGAAGGGAAGTGAAAAGAAGTGAGGGAGGGAAGGGAGGAAGGAAGGAAGGAAAGGGAGGGAGAGAGAGAGGAAATGCAAGAAGGAAGGGAAGGGGAAGGAAGGAAGGAAGGAAGTGAAAAGAAGTGAGGGAGGAAAGGAAAGGGAGGGAGGGAGGAAATGCAAGAAGGAAGGGAGGAAAAGGAAAGGGAAAAGAAGGAAGTGAAAGGAAGGAAATGAAAACAAGGAAGGAAAGGGAAAGGAAGGAAGGAAGGAAGGAAGGAAGTGAAAAGAAGGAAGGGGAGGGAGGAAGGAAAGAAAGAAAGGAAGGAAGGGAAGGGAAGAAGGAAACGAAGGGGAAGTAAGGGATGATGGAAGGAAGGAGGGAAGGGAAAGGAAAGGAAGGGAAGAAGGAAGGAAGGAATGGAAAGAAGGAAGTGGAAAGAAGGAAGGAAAGGAAGGAGGGAAGGAAGGAAATGCAAGAAGGAAAGGAAAGGGAAGAAGGAAGGGAGGAAATGCAAGAAGGAAGGGGAAGGAAGGGATGAAGGAAGGAAGGAAATGCAAGAAGGAAGGAAGGAAGGAAAAGGAATGGGAAAAGAAGGAAGGGGAGGGAGGAAAGGAAGGAAGGAAGGAAATGCAAGGCAGAAGGAAGGAAGGAAATGAAAAGAAGGAAGGAAAGGGAAAGGAAGGAAGAAATGATGGAAGTGAAAAGAAGGAAGGGGAGGGAGGAAGGAGGGAGGGAGGGAAAGGAAAGGAAGGACAATCCTGGGAGCTTCTCAAGCGCTTTGACGAGATGAGAGAGTTGAAGTCCCACCAGGAGTGGCAGGATCTCCGGCAGGAAGTGGAGAAGAGGTGAGACAGGAAGTGGATGGGTTTTTTTCCCCTGGCGGGGAGGGAGGAAAGGAAGAAGGAAGGAAGTAAGTGAAAAGAAGGGAGGAAGGAAGGAAAGGAAGGAAGGAAGGAAGGAAGGAAAGGGAAGAAGGAAATGAAGGAAGGAAGGGATGAAGGAAGGAAGGAGGGAAGGAGGAAGGAAGGGAAAGGAAAGGAAGGAAAGGGAAGAAGGAAATGAAGGGGAAGGAAGGGATGAAGGAAGGAAGGAAGTGAAAAGAAGTGAGGGAGGGAAGGAAGGAAAGGGAGGGAGGGAGGAAATGCAAGAAGGAAGGGAGGAAAAGGAAAGGAAAAAGAAGGAAGGGGAGGGAGGAAAGGAAGGAAGGAAATGAAAAGAAGGAAGGAAAGGGAAAAGAAGGAAGGAAGTGAAAAGAAGGAAGGAAAGGGAAAGGAAGGAAGGAAGGAAGTGAAAAGGAAGGAAAGGAAGGAAATGCAAGAAGGGAAGGAAAAAAGAAAAGGGAAGAAGGAAGGGAGGAATGGAAGGAAGGAAGGGAAAGGAAAGGAAGGGAAGAAGGAAGGAAGGAATGGAAAGAAGGAAGGAAAGGGAGGAAGGAAGGAAGGAAATGCAAGAAGGAAAGGAAAGGGAAGAAGGAAGGGAAGGGGAAGGAAGGGATGAAGGAAGGAAGGAAGTGAAAAGAAGTGAGGGAGGGGAGGAAGGAAGGAAAGGGAGGAAGGGAGGGAGGAAGGAAGGAAGGAAATGAAAAGAAGGAAGGAAAGGGAAGAAGGAAATGAAGGGGAAGGAAGGGATGAAGGAAGGAAGGAGGGAAGGAGGAAGGAAGGGAAAGGAAAGGAAGGAAAGGGAAGAAGGAAGGGAGGAATGGAAGGAAGGAAGGGAAAGGAAAGGAAGGGAAGAAGGAAGGAAGGAATTTAAAGAAGGAAGTGAAAAGAAGGAAGGAAAGGAAGGAAGGAAATGCAAGAAGGAAAGGAAAGGAAGGAAAGGGAAAAAGGGAAGGAAGGGGAAGGAAGGGATGAAGGAAGGAAGGAGGGAAGGAGGAAGGAAGGGAAAGGAAAGGAAGGAAAGAGAAGAAGGGAGGGAGGAAGGAAGGAAATGAAAGGGAAGAAGGAAATGAAGGGGAAGGAAGGGATGAAGGAAGGAAGGAGGGAAGGAGGAAGGAAGGGAAAGGAAAGGAAGGAAAGGGAAGAAGGAAGGGAGGAATGGAAGGAAGGAAGGAAGGAAAAGGAAAGGAAGGGAAGAAGGAAGGAAGGAAGGAATGGAAAGAAGGAAGTGAAAAGAAGGAAGGAAAGGAAGGAAATGCAAGAAGGAAGGAAGGAAAAGGAATGGGAAAAGAAGGAAGGGGAGGGAGGAAAGGAAGGAAGGAAGGAAATGCAAGGCAGAAGGAAGGAAGGAAGGAATTGAAAAGAAGGAAGGGGAGGGAGGAAGGAAGGAGGGAGGGAAAGGAAAGGAAGGACAATCTTGGGAGCTTCTCAAGCGCTTTGACGAGATGAGAGAGTTGAAGTCCCACCAGGAGTGGCAGGATCTCCGGCAGGAAGTGGAGAGGAGGTGAGACAGGAAGTGGGTGGGTTTTTTCCCCGGGGAGGAAAGGAAGAAGGAAAGAAGTGAAAAGAAGGGAGGGAAGGGAGGAAAGAAGTGAAAAGAAGGAAGGGACGGAAAGAAGGAAGGGAAGGAAAGAAGGAAGGAAAGGAAGGGAAAGAAGGAAAGAGAAAAAGAAGGAAGGAAGGAAGGAAGGAAATGCAAGAAGGAATGCAAGAAGAAAGGGATGTAGGAAGGAAGGAAGGAAGGAAGGAAGGAAGGAAGGAAACGGAAAGGGAAAAGAAGGAAGGGGAGGGAGGGAGGGAGGAAGGAAAGGAAGGGAAGGATCCCACCACGTGTGGCAGGATCTCCGGCAGGAAGTGGAGAGGAGGTGAGACAGGAAGTACCTGGCTTCCTGGACGGCTTCTTAATAATAATAATAATAATAATAATAATAATAATAATAATAATAATTTGATTTTCCCCGGTATTTTCCAGCTCCAAAGAAGCCCAGGGCCAGCAGGAGAAGCTGAAGGAGGAGCACCAGCGCCGGGCCAAGGTGGGGGGCGGGACAGGAAGTTTGAGGGGCGGGACAGGAAGTTTGAGGGGCGGGACAGGAAGTTCGAGGGGCGGGGCAGGAAGTTCTCGAACCCGGGAGCTGAGGGTTTCCGGGGTTTCTGGGGTGGGTGGGAAAGGCCTGGCCCCGCCTCTCCTTCCCAGACTCCACCTCCTCCCTCCCTCCTTCCTCCCTCCCTCCCTCCCTCCCTCCTTCCTTCCTTCCCTCCCTCCCTCCCTCCTTCCTTCCTTCCCTTCCTCCCTCCCTCCCTCCTTCCTCCCTCCTTCCTTCCTTCCTTCCTTCCTTCCCTTCCTCCCTCCTTCCTTCCTCCCTCCTTCCTTCCTTCCTTCTTTCTCTCCCTCCCTCCCTCCCTCCATCTATCCCTCTATCTCTCTTTCTCCTTCCTTCCTTCCCACCTTCCTTCCCTCCCTCCTTCCATCCCTTCCTTCCTTCCCTCCCTCCCTCTCTCCTTCCTTCCTTCCTTCCTTCCTTCCTTCCTTCCTTCCTTCCTTCCTTCCCTCCCTCCCTCCTTCCTTCCTTTCTCTCCCTCCCTCCCTCCATCTATCCCTCTATCGCTCTTTCTCCTTCCTTCCTTCCTTCCTTCCTTCCTTCCTTCCTTCCTTCCCACCTTCCTTCCCTCCCTCTCTCCTTCCTTCCTTCCTTCCTTCCTTCCTTCCTTCCTTCTCTCCCTCCCTCCCTCTATCTATCCCTCCCTCCCTCCTTCCTTCCTTCCTCCCTCCCTCCCTCCCTCCCTTCCTTCCCTCCTTAGTTTGTCCCTCTTTTTTTGTCCCTCTTCCATCCCTCCTTCCCTCCCCTTCCTCCTTTTCACTTCCTCCTTCCTCCCCATGACTCCGCCTCCCTCACTAACTCCTCCCCCTTCAGCTCCTCAGCCGCAAGCTCCGCGAAGCGGAGCAGCGCCGGCTCCGGCAGGAAGAGGCGGAGCTCCAGTGCTGGGAGGCGGGACAAGGCCGCCTCCGCCGCCTCTACGCTGCCCAGGAAGTGCTCCTGCAGGCCAACCGGGGACTCGGGTTCTTCTTCCTTTTCTTCGTCTTCTTCTTCTTCCTGTTCCTCCTCCTCTTCTTCTATTTCTTCTTTCTCCTTCCTCTTCCTCTTCTTCCTTTCTTCTTCCTCTTCTTCTTCCTCTTCTTCTTCCTCCTCTTCGTCCTCTTCTTCGTCCTCTTCTTCTTCTTCCTGTTCCGCCTCTTCTTCTATTTCTTCTTCCTCTTCCTCTTCTTTTTCCTCCTCCTCTTCATCTTCCTCTTGTTCTTCCTCTCCTTCTTCCACTTCTTCTTTCTCTTATTCCTCTTCCTTCTCTTCTTCTTCTTCCTCTTCTTCCTCCTTTCTCTCATTCTTCCTCTACTTCTTCTTCCTGTTCCTCCCCCTCTTCTTCTATTTCTTCTTTCTCTTCCTCCTTCTTCTTCTTCCTCTTCCTCCTCTTTCTCTTCTTCTTCCTGTTCCTCCTCCTCTTCCATTTCTATTTCCCCTTCTTCCTCTTCCTCCTCTTCTTCCTCTTCCTCTTCTTCCTCCTTCTCTTCTTCTATTTCTACCTCTTCTTCCTCCTCCTTTTCTTCTCTTTTTCTTCTTCCTCTTCTTCTTCCTCTTCTTCTTCCTGTTCCTCCTCTTCTTCTATTTCTTCTTCCTCTTCCTCCTCTTCTTTTCCCTTCCTCCCTTCTTATCCCTTCCTCCCTTCCTTCTTTTCACTTCCTTCCTCCCTCCCTCCCTTTCCTTCTTTTCACTTCCTTCCCTCCCCTTCCTTCTTTTCACTTCCTCCTTCCTTCCTCCCTTCCCTCCTTCCTTCCCTCCTTCCTTCCTCCCTTCCCTCCCTCCCTTTCCATCTTTTCCCTTCCTTCCTTCCTTCCTTCCTTCCTTCCTTCTTTCCCTCCTTCCTTCCTCCCTCCCTCCCCTCCTTCCCTTCCTTCCCTTCTTTTCACTTCCTTCTTCCTTCGCTTCCTCTTCCCTCTTCCTTTCCTTCCTTCCTCCCTTCCCTCCTTCCTTCCTCCCTTCCTCCCTTCCCTCCCTCCCTTCCTTTCCATCTTTTCCCTTCCTTCCTTCCTTCCTTCCTTCCTTCCTTCTTTCCCTCCTTCCTCCCTTCCTTCCTTCCTCCCTCCCCTCCTTCCCTTCCTTTCCTTCTTTTCACTTCCTTCTTCCTTCGCTTCCTCTTCCCTCTTCCTTTCCTTCCTTCCTCCCTCCCTCCTCTCCTCCCCAAGACTCCGCCTCCCTCCTCTAACTCCGCCCCCTCTCCCCCCATAGCTCCTCAGCCGCAAGCTCCGCGAAGCGGAGCAGCGCCGGCTCCGGCAGGAAGAGGCGGAGCTCCAGCGCCGGGAGGCGGGACAAGGCCGCCTCCGCCGCCTCTACGCCGCCCAGGAAGAGCTCCTGCAGGCCAACCGGGGACTCGGGTTCGAGGCCGGCCAGGGAGGCCCCGCCTACGCCCCCTACGCCGAGCGCGGGAACCGGATCTGCGGGGAGGTGTCGGCCCTGGTGCGGACGGCGAGTGAGGTGAGGGCCGTCATGGCAACTGACTTCCTTCCTTCCTGCATTTCCTTCCTTCCTTCTTTTCCCTTCCCTTCCTTCCCCTTTCATTTCCCTTCCTTCTTCCGTTTCCTTCCTTCCCTTCCCTTCCCTTCCTCCCTCCTTTCTTTCTTTCTTTCTTTCTTTCTTTTTTTCCTTCTTGCATTTCCTTTCTTCCTTTCTTCCTTTCTTCCTTCCTTCCTTCCTTCCTTCCTTCTTGCATTTCCTTCCTTCCTTCTTTCCTTCCTTCTTTCCTTCCTTCTTTCCTTCCTTCCTTCCTTCCTTCCTGCATTTCCTTCCTTCCTTCTTTTCCCTTCCCTTCCTTCCCCTTCCTTTCATTTCCCTTCCTTCTTCCATTTCCTTCCTTCCTTCCTTCCCAACCCTTCCCTTCCCTCCCTCCTTCCTTCCTTTCTTTCTTTCTTTCTTTCTTTCTTTCTCTCTCTCGCTCGCTCTCCCCTTCCTTTGTTCTCTCTCTCTCATTCTCTCCTTCCTTCTCTCTCACCCCTTCCTTTTTTCTTTCTTTCTTTCTTTCTTTCTTTTTCCTTCTTGCATTTCCTTCCTTCCTTCCTTCCTTCTTGCATTTCCTTCCTTCCTTCCTTCCTTCTTTCCATCCTTCTTTCCTTCCTTCCTTCTCTTCCTTTTCCCCCTTCATTCCTTCATTATTTTCTTTCCCTTTCCTTCCCTTTCTTGCATTTCCTTCCTTCCTTCCTTCCTTCCTTCCTTCCTTCCTTCCTTCCTTCCTCCCTTCTTCCCTTCCTCCTTTCTCTCTCTCTTTCTTTCTTTCTTTCTTTCTTTCTCTCTCCCCTTCCTTTGTTCTCTCTCTCTCTCTCTCTCTCTCTCTCTCTCATTCTCTCCTTCCTTCTCTCTCCTCCTTCCTTCCTTCTCTCTCTCCTTCCTTCCCTCTATCTCTCTCTCTCTCATCCCTTCTTTCCTTCCTTCTCTCTCTTTCTTTCCTTCTCTCTCTCTCTCTCTGTCTCCTTCCTTCTCTCTCATCCCTTCTTTCCTATGCTCTTTCTTTCTTTCTTTCTTTCTTTCTTTTTCCTTCTTGCATTTCCTTCCTTCCTTCTTTCCTTCCTTCTCTTCCTTTTCCCCCTTCCTTCTTTCACTTCCATCTTTCCTTCCTTTCTTTCCTTCCTTCCTTCCTTCCTTCTTTCTTTCCTCCCTCCCTCCCTTTTCCTTTCCTTCTTTTCCCTTCCCTCCCTTCCCCTTCCTTTCATTTCCCTTCCTTCTTCCATTTCCTTCCTTCCTTCTCTTCCCTTCCTCCTTCCTTCCTTTCTTTCTTTCTTTATTTATTTCTTTCTCTCTCCCCTTCCTTTGTTCTCTCTCACTCTCTCCTTCCTCTCTCTGTTCTCTCTCTCACCCCTTCCTTCTTTCTTTCCTTCTCTCCTTCCTTCCCTCTCTCTCGCTCGCTATCTCTCTCACCCCTTCTTTCCTTCCTTCCTTCCTTCTCTCTCTCTCTTTCTTTCCTTTGCTCGCTCTTTCTTTCTTTTTCCTTCTTGCATTTCCTTCCTTCCTTCTTCCTTCTCTTCCTTTTTTCCCTTCCTTCCTTCATTCTTTTCTTTCCCTTTCCTTCCCTTTCTTGCATTTCCTTCCTTCCTTCCTCCTTTCTTTCTTTCTTTCTCTCTCTCTCACTCTCTCTTTCCTTCTCTCTCTCTCACCCCTTCCTTCTTTCCTTCCTTCCCTCTCTCTGGCTATCTCTCTCACCCCTTCTTTCCTTCTTTCTCTCTCTCTTTCTTTCTTTCCTTCTCTCTCTCTGTCTTCTTCCTTCCTTCCTTCTCTCTCATCCCTTCTTTCCTTTGCTCTTTCTTTCTTTCTTTCTTTCTTTCTTTTTCCTTCTTGCATTTCCTTCCTTCCTTCCTTCCTTCCTTCCTTCCTTCCTTCCTTCTTGCATTTCCTTCCTTCCTTCCTTCTTTCCTTCCTTCTTTCCTTCCTTCCTTCTCTTCCTTTTCCCCCTTCCTTCCTTCATTCTTTTCCTTCCCTTTCTTGCATTTCCTTCCTTCCTTCCTCTTTCTTTCTTTCTTTCTTTTTTTCTTTCTTTCTCTTTCTCTCTCTCTCCCCTTCCTTTGTTCTCTCTCTCTCACTCTCTCCTTCCTTCTCTCTCACTCACCCCTTCCTTCTTTCCTTCCTTCTCTCTCCTCCTTCCTTCCTTCTCTCTCTTTCCTTCCCTCTCTCTCTCTATCTCTCTCACCACTTCTTTCATTCTTTCTCTCTCTTTCTTTCCTTCTCTCTCTCTCTCTCTCTCTCTGTCTCCTTCCTTCCTTCTCTCTCATCCCTTCTTTCCTTTGCTCCTTCTTTCTTTCTTTCTTTCTTTCTTTCTTTCTTTCTTTCTTTTTCCTTCTTGCATTTCCTTCCTTCTTTCCTTCCTTCCTTCTCCTCCTTTTTCCCCTTCCTTCCTTCTTTTCTTTCCCTTTCCTTCCCTTTCTTGCATTTCTTTCTTTCCTTCATCACTTCCTTCCCCTTCCCTTCCATCTTTCCTTCCTTTCTTTCCTTCCGTTCTTTCCTTCTTTTCCCATTCCTTTTCCTTCCTTCTTGCATTTCCTTCCTCCCTCCCTTCCTCCCTTTCCTTCCTTCCTCCCTTCCCTCCCTTCTTTTCACTTCCTTCCTTCCTTCCCTTTCCCTTCCTTCCCCTTCCCTTCCTTCTTCCCTTTCCTTCCTTCCTTCCTTCCTTCCTCCCTCCCTCCCCTTCCTTCCTTCCTTCCTTCCTTTCACTTCCTTCTTTTCCCACTCCTTTTCCTTCCTTCCTTCCTTCCTTCCTTCCTTCCCTCCCTTCTTTTCAGTTCCTTCCTTCCTTCTTCCCTTTCCTTCCTTTCCTTCCTTCCTCCCTCCCTCCCTCCCGTTCCTTCTTTTCATTTCCTTCCTTCCTTCATCCCTTCCTTCCCCTTCCCTTCCTACTTTTCACTTCCTTTTTTCCATTCCTTCCTTCCTTCTTCCCTTCCTTTCCTTTCACTCCCTACTTTCCTTCTTTACTTCCTTCCTTCCATCTTGCATTTCCCTCCTTCCTTCTCTCCTTCCTTCCTTCCTCTCTCCCTCCCCTTCCTTCCTTTCCCTTTCCTTCCTTCCTTTCCATTTCCTTCCTTCCTTCCCCTTTCCTTTCCTTTTCCTCTTTCCCTCCTTTTCACTTCCTTCTCCCTTCCTCCCTTCCCCAGAGAGGATTCCCCGATCCCGCCGACCTCGCCTTCCCCTTTCCTTTCCTTCCTCCCTCCCTCCCTCCCGTTCCTTCTTTTCATTTCCTTCCTTCCTTCCTTCCGCCTTGCATTTGGTTCCTTCCTTTCCTCCCTCCCTCCCTCCCTCCCTTTCCTTCCTCCCTTCCTTCCCCTTCCCTTCCTTCCTTCCTTTCCTTTCCTTTTTGCATTTTCTTCCTTCTTCCCTTCCTTTCCTTTCACTTCCTACTTTCCTTCTTTACTTCCTTCCTTCCATCTTGCATTTTCCTCCTTCCTTCCTTCCTTCCTTCCTTCCTCTCTCCCTCCCTCCCTCCCCTTCCTTCCTTTCCATTTCCTTCCTTCCCCTTTCCTTTCCTTTTCCTCTCTCCCTCCTTTTCACTTCCTTCTCCCTTCCTCCCTTCCCCAGAGAGGATTCCCCGATCCCGCCGACCTCGCCTTCCCCTTTCCTTTCCTTCCTTCCTCCCTCCCTTCCTTTCCTTCCTCCCTTCCTTCCCCTTCCCTTCCTTCCTTCCTTTCCTTTCCTTTTTGCATTTCCTTCCTTCTTCCCTTCCTTTCCTTTCACTTCCTACTTTCCTTCTTTACTTCCTTCCATCTTGCATTTCCCACCTTCCTTCTCTCCTTCCTTCCTTCCTCTCTCCCTCCCTCCTTCCTTCCTTTCCCTTTCCTTCCTTTCCATTTCCTTCCTTCCCCTTTCCTTTCCTTTTCCTCTCTCCCTCCTTTTCACTTCCTTCTCCCTTCCTTCCTTCCCCAGAGAGGATTCCCCGATCCCGCCGACCTCGCCTTCCCCTTTCCTTTCCTTTCCTTTCCTTTTCCTCTCTCCCTCCTTTTCACTTCCTTCATCCCTTCCTTCCCCTTCCCTTCCTACTTTTCACTTCCTTCTTTCCATTCCTTCCTTCCTTCTTCCCTTCCTTTCCTTTCACTTCCTACTTTCCTTCTTTACTTCCTTCCTTCCATCTTGCATTTCCCTCCTTCCTTCTCTCCTTCCTTCCTTCCTTCCTTCCTTCCTCTCTCCCTCCCTCCCTCCCTCCCCTTCCTTCCTTTCCATTTCCTTCCTTCCTTCTTCCCTTCCTTTCCTTTCACTTCCTACTTTCCTTCTTCCTTCCTTCCTTCCTTCCTTCCATCTTGCATTTCCCTCCTTCCTTCTCTCCTTCCTTCCTTCCTTCCTCTCTCCCTCCCTCCCCTTCCTTCCTTTCCATTTCCTTCCTTCCTTCCTTCTTCCCTTCCTTTCCTTTCACTTCCTACTTTCCTTCTTTACTTCCTTCCTTCCATCTTGCATTTCCCTCCTTCCTTCTCTCCTTCCTTCCTTCCTTCCTCTCTCCCTCCCTCCCCTTCTTTCCTTTCCCTTTCCTTCCTTCCTTTCCATTTCCTTCCTTCCTTTCCATTTCCTTCCTTCCTTCCCCTTTCCTTTCCTTTTCCTCTCTCCCTCCTTTTCACTTCCTTCTCCCTTCCTTCCTTCCCCAGAGAGGATTCCCCGATCCCGCCGACCTCGCCTCCGCCGACCGGGCCCTCCTGGAAATGCGCAATCTCCTTTCCGGCTTGCGGGAAGAGATCTCCCTCGCCGCCGAGAGGAGGAAGCAGGAAGAGGAAGCCGAAAAAGCGGCGGCGGCCGAGAAGGCGGAAAACGAGAAAAACGAGAAAATAGCCAGTGGCCAGGATCCGGAAAAAGCTCCGGTCCCGGAAAGTTCTGGAAAGCTCCGGAAAAACGGTGAGTTTCAGTGAAGTATATGGAAATAAATATAAATATATATATTTTATATTTTTTATATATATATATATATATATATATATATATATATATATATATATAATATACACAATATATATAATATATATTATATATAATATGATGTATATAATATTATATGATATTATATATATAAATATTATATATATATATAATTTTATATTTTATATGTAAATATAATCTACATTTAAATTTTATATTTTATATATATGTATTATACATATGTATTTATATTTTCTATATAAATATAATCTATATTTTTTAAA
The DNA here is from genome assembly GCF_027172205.1 of Podarcis raffonei. Taxonomy (NCBI): domain Eukaryota; kingdom Metazoa; phylum Chordata; class Lepidosauria; order Squamata; family Lacertidae; genus Podarcis; species Podarcis raffonei. Next base: position 656,730 of record NC_070621.1, read on the forward strand.
TTTTATATTTTATATATGTATTATACATGTGTATTTATATTTTATCTATAAATATAATCTATATTTTTTAAATTTTATATTTTATATATATGTATTTATATTTTATCTATAAATATAATCTATATTTTTTAAATTTTATATATATGTGTTTATATTTTCTAGATAAATATAATCTATATTTTTTAAATTTTCTATTTTATATATGTATTATACATGTGTATTTATATTTTATCTATAAATATAATCTATATTTTTTAAATTTTATATTTTTTATATGTATTATACATATGTATTTATATTTTATCTATAAATATAATCTATATTTTTTGAATTTTATATTTTATATATGTATTATGCATATGTATTTATATTTTATCTATAAATATAATCTATATTTTTTGAATTTTCTATTTTATATATGTATTATATATATATGGATTTATATTATATATATAAATATAAATTATATTTATATTTAAATATAATTATTCACTGAAAATGATCTGCATTTGAAATAAATGATATTCGCTTACATTTATATTTGCATTTATTTGAATATATTTAACTGAAAATGATCTCCATTCGAAAGAAATGATAGTCATTTATATTTCAAATTGAGATCGTTTTCAGTTAAATACGTTAACTATATTAAATATATCAAATTAAATGTATTAAATATATTAAATATGTTAAATTAAATGTTAAATATATTAAATTAACTATATTAGTTATATTAAATTAAATATATTAAATATATTAGTTATACTAAATTAAATATATTAAATATACTAAATTAAATGTATTAAATTAAATATATTAAATATATTAAAATAAATGGAGATAATTTTTAGTTAAATATATCAAAATAAATGCAAATATAAATATAAATGAATATCATTTATTTCAAACGGAGATCCTTCTCAGTTAAATATATGGAAATGTTAAATATGTTAAATATATTAAATTAACTATATTAAATATATTAAATTAAATATATAAGTTATATTACATATATAAAATTAAATATATTAAATATACTAAATTAAATATATTTTTAAAAATGGAGATCCTTTTTAGTTAAATATATCAAAATAAATGCAAATATAAATGAATATCATTTACTTCAAACGGAGATCCTTCTCAGTTAAATATATGGAAATGTTAAATTAAATATGTTCTATATATTTATATATACATATATTTATATATTTATATATGTTTAATATATATTAAATTAAATATATTAAATATATTAAATTAAATATATTGTATATATTAAATTAAATATATTATATATATTAGATATACTAAATTGAATATATTAAATATACTAAAATAAATATATTAAATATGTTTAAATAAATATATTAAATATATTACAATAAATGGAGATCCTTTTTAGTTAAATATATCAAAATAAATGCAAATATAAATATAAATGAATATCATTTGTTTCAAACGGAAATCCTTCTCCGTTAAATATATGGAAATAAATGCAAATATAAATATAAATGAATATCATTTCTTTCAAACGGAAATCCTTCTCCGTTAAATATATGGAAATAAATGCAAATATAAACGTAAATGAATCATTTGTTTCAAACGGAAATCCTTCTCCGTTAAATATATGGAAATAAATGCAAATATAAATATAAATGAATATCATTTACTTCAAACGGAAATCCTTCTCCCTTAAATATATGGAAATAAATGCAAATATAAATATAAATGGATATCATTTCTTTCAAACGGAAATCCTTCTCCGTTAAATATATGGAAATAAATGCAAATATAAATATAAATGGATATCATTTCTTTCAAACGGAAATCCTTCTCCGTTAAATATATGGAAATAAATGCAAATATAAATATAAACGAATATCATTTCTTTCAAACGGAGATCCTTCTCAGTTAAATATATGGAAATGTTAAATATGTTAAATATATTAAATTAACTATATTAAATATATTAAATTAAATATATTACAATAAATGGAGATCATTTTTAGTTAAATATTTCAAAATAAATGCAAATATAAATATAAATGAATATCATTTATTTCAAATGGAGATCCTTCTCAGTTAAATATATGGAAATGTTAAATATGTTAAATATATTAAATATATTAAATATATTAGATATACTAAATTGAATATATTAAATATACTAAATTAAATATATTTAAAAAAATGGAGATCCTTTTTAGTTAAATATATCAAAATAAATGCAAATATAAATATAAATGAATATCATTTATTTCAAACGGAGATCCTTCTCAGTTAAATATATGGAAATGTTAAATTAAATATGTTATATATATTTATATATACATATATTTAATATATGTTTAATATATTTTATATATATATATATATATATATATATATATATGTGTGTGTGTTTAATATAATATATGTTTAATATATTATATATATATACATATATATAATATATGTTTAATATATATTAAATTAAATATATTAAATATATTAAATATATTAGATATACTAAATTGAATATATTAAATATACTAAATTAAATATATTACAATAAATGGAGATCACTTTTAGTTAAATATATCAAAATAAATGCAAATATAAATATAAATGAATATCATTTCTTTCAAACGGAAATCCTTCTCCGTTAAATATATGGAAATAAATGCAAATATAAATATAAATGAATATCATTTCTTTCAAACGGAAATCCTTCTCCGTTAAATATATGGAAATAGATGCAAATATAAATATAAACGAATATCATTTCTTTCAAACGGAGATCCTTCTCCGTTAAATATATGGAAATAAATGCAAATATAAATGAATATCATTTCTTTCAAACGGAAATCCTTCTCCGTTAAATATATGGAAATAAATGCAAATATAAATATAAACGAATATCATTTCTTTCAAACGGAAATCCTTCTCCGTTAAATATATGGAAATAGATGCAAATATAAACGTAAATGACTCGTTTGTTTAGGGCTCCAGCTGAAGTCCGACGAAAAGACCCTCCAGTGGTACCAGCAGCTCCAGGACCAGTTGGACCAGTGTGTGGATTCCTTTGCCGGCCTGGCCAATAGCAAAGACCGCCAGGTAGCCCCTCCCCCAACCGTGGGGGTCATGCCCCGGATCCCCAGGCGATTCCCCCCCCCGGATCCCTGGATGATTCCCCTGATCCGTCGGATCCCCGGACGAGTCCCTGGATCTTAGGGTGATTCCCCCGGATCCTTGGATGATTCCCCTGATCCGTCGGATCCCCGGACGAGTCCCTGGATCTTAGGGTGATTCCCCCGGATCCTTGGATGATTCCCCTGATCCGTCGGATCCCCGGACGAGTCCCTGGATCTTAGGGTGATTCCTCGGATCCCCGGACGATTCCCTGCGAGAGTCCCTGGATCCCTCTACGATTCCCTGGATCCATCTGTGATTCCCCAGATCCTCGGATGGATCCCTGGATGATTCCTTGGATTATTAGATGATTCCCCACACCCCCGTATGAGTCCCTGGATCCCTCTATGATTCCCCAGATCCTCGGATGGTTCCCGGGATCCCTGGATTAGTCCCCGGATCCTTGGATGATTCCCCGGATCCGTCGGATCCCCGGACGAGTCCCTGGATCTTAGGGTGATTCCTCAGATCCCCGGACGATTGCCTGCAAGAGTCCCTGGATCCCTCTATGATCCCCCAGATCCCCATACGAGTCCCTGGATCCTCGGGTGATTTATCGGACCCTCGGACCGTTCTCCGGATCCCTATATGAGCCCCTGGATCCCTCTATGATTCCCCAGATCCTTTTAGGAGTCCCGGGTCCCTGGACGGTTTCCCGGATCCCTGTATGAGTCCCCGGATCCTTTTAGGATCCCCCGGATCCCCGTATGAGTCCCTGGATCCCCATACGAGTCCCTGGATCCCTCTATGATTCCCCAGATCCCCATACGAGTCCCTGGATCCTCAGGTGATTTATCGGACCCTCGGACCGTTCTCCGGATCCCTGTATGAGCCCCTGGATCCATCTGTGATTCCCCAGATCCTCAGATGGATCCCTGGATGATTCCTTGGATTATTAGATGATTCCCCACATCCCCGTATGAGTCCCTGGATCCCTCTATGATTCCCCAGATCCTCGGATGGTTCCCGGGATCTCTGGATGAGTCCCCGGATCCTTGGATGATTCCCCCGATCCGTCGGATCCCCGTACGAGTCCCTGGATCTTAGGGTGATTCCTCGGATCCCCGGACGATTCTCTGCAAGAGTCCCTGGATCCCTCTATGATCCCCCAGATCCCCATACGAGTCCCTGGATCCTCGGGTGATTTATCGGACCCTCGGACCGTGCTCCGGATCCCTGTCAGAGTCCCTGGATCCATCTGTGATTCCCCAGATCCTTAGATGGATCCCTGGATCCCTAGATGATTCCTTGGATTATTAGATGATTCCCCACATCCCCGTATGAGTCCCTGGATCCCTCTATGATTGCCAAGATCCTCGGATGGATCCCTGGATCCTCGTATGAGTCCTCGGATCCCTCTGCGATTCCCCAGATCCCCGTATGAGCCCCTGGATCCCTCTATGATTCCCTGGATCCCTCCATAATTCCCCGAATCCTCAGACGATTCCCCGGATCCCTGGATGAGTCCCTGGATCCTTTTATGAGTCCCTGGATCCATCTGTGATTCCCCAGATCCTCGGATGGATCCCTGGATGATTCCTTGGAGTATTAGATGATTCCCCACATCCCCGTATGAGTCCCTGGATCCCTCTATGATTCCCCAGATCCTCGGATGGTTCCCGGGATCCCTGGATGAGTCCCCGGATCCTTGGATGATTCCCCCGATCCGTTGGATCCCCGGACGAGTCCCTGGATCTTAGGGTGATTCCTCGGATCCCTGGACGATTCCCTGCAAGAGTCCCTGGATCCCTCTATGATCCCCCAGATCCCCATACGAGTCCCTGGGTCCTCGGGTGATTTATCGGACCCTCGGACCGTTCTCCGGATCCCTGTCAGAGTCCCTGGATCCATCTGTGATTCCCCAGATCCTCAGATGGATCCCTGGATCCCTGGGTGATTCCTTGGATTATTAGATGATTCCCCACATCCCCGTATGAGTCCCTGGATCCCTCTATGATTCCCCAGATCCTCGGATGGTTCCCGGGATCCTCGTATGAGTCCTCGGATCCCTCTGCGATTCCCCAGATCCCCGTATGAGCCCCTGGATCCCTCTATGATTCCCTGGATCCCTCCATAATTCCCCGAATCCTCAGACGATTCCCCGGATCCCTGGATGAGTCCCTGGATCCTTTTATGAGTCCCTGGATCCATCTGTGATTCCCCAGATCCTCGGATGGATCCCTGGATGATTCCTTGGAGTATTAGATGATTCCCCACATCCCCGTATGAGTCCCTGGATCCCTCTATGATTCCCCAGATCCTCGGATGGTTCCCGGGATCCCTGGATGAGTCCCCGGATCCTTGGATGATTCCCGGGATTCCTGTATGAGTACCTGGATCCCTCTATGATTCCCTAGATCCTCAGATGGATCCCTGGATCCTCGTATGAGTCCTCGGATCCCTCTGCGATTCCCCAGATCCCCGTATGAGCTCCTGGATCCCTCTATGGTTCCCTAGATCCTCAGATGGATCCCTGGATCCTCGTATGAGTCCTCGGATCCCTCTGCAATTCCCCAGATCCCCATATGAGCCCCTGGATCCCTCTGTGGTTCCCTAGATCCTCAGATGGATCCCTGGATCCTCGTATGTCCTCGGATCCCTCTGCGATTCCCCAGATCCCCGTATGAGCCCCTGGATCCCTCTGATTCCCTGGATCATCAGATGGTTCCCGGGATCCCTGGATGAGTCCCCGGATCCTCGGATGATTCCTGGGATTCCTGTATGAGTCCCTGGATCCCTCTATGATTCCCCAGATTCTCAGACAGTTCCCTGGATCCCTGGATAAGTCCCCAGATCCCTGTACGAATCCCTGGATCCCTCTATGATTCCCCAGATCCTTTTAGGAGTCCCGGGTCCCTGGACGGTTTCCCGGATCCCTGTATGAGTCCCCAGATCCTTTTAGGAGTCCCCAGATCCTCGGATGGTTCCCCGGATCCCCGTATAAGTCCCTGGATCCCCATACGAGTCCCTGGATCCCTCTGTGATTCCAGGGATCCTTGGATGATTCCCCGGGTCCTTTTAGGTGTCCCTGGATCCCCATACAAGTCCCCGGATCATTGGACGGTTTCCCGGATCCCTGTAGGAGTCTGTGGATCCCTCTACGATTCCCCGGATCCTTGGGTGGTTCCCTGGATCCCTGGACGGGTCCCCGGATCCTCAGATGATTCTGCAGATCCCCGGACGAGTCCCTGGATCTTAGGATGATTCCCTGGATCCCTGGATAAGTCCTTGAATCCCTCTATGATTCCCTGGATCCTTGGACGGTTCCCCAGATCCCCGTATGAGTCCCTGGATCCCTCTATGATTCCCCGGATGCTCAGACAAGTCCCCGGATCCTCAATCCATTCCTTAGATCCTTTTATGAGTCCCTGGATCCCTCTATGATTCCCCGGATCCTCGGACGATTCCCCGGATCCTTTTAGGAGTCCCTGGATCCCCAGGCGATTCCCCCTGGATCCCTGGACGGTTTGCTGGATCACTGTAGTGAGTCCCTGGATCCTTTTATGAGTCCCTGGGTCCCTCTATGATTTCCCGGATACTTGGATGATTCCCCGGATCCTTTTAGGAGTCCCTGGATCCCCATACGAGTCCCTAGATCATTGGACGTTTTCCCAGATTCCTGCATGAATCCATCTGTGATTCCCCGGATCCTCGGACAATTCCCCGGATCCCTGGACGAGTTCCCAGATCCTTCTGCGATCCCCCAGATCCCTGTACAAATCCCTGGATCCTCAGACCATTCCCCCAGATCCTTGGACGATTCCCTGGATCCCCGTACGAGTCCCTGGATCCTGGGAAGATGCCCCGGATCCCCGTACAAGTCCCTGGATCTTAGGATGATTCCCCGGATCCCTCTATGATTCCCCAGATCCCTGAATCCACGGACAATTCCCAGATCCCTGGACGAGTCCCTGGGTCCCTTTATGATTCCCCGGATCCCCGTACGAGTCCCGGGATCCTTGGACGATTCCCCAGATCCTCAGACCATTCCCTGATTCCGCAGACCACTCCCCAGATCCTCGGACAATTCCCCGGCTCTCCATACGAGTCCCTGGATCCTCAGACCATTCACCAGATCCCCATACGAGTCCCCAGATCCTCGGACCACTCACCAGATCCCCGTATGAGTCCCCGTATGAGTCCCTGGATCCCTCTACGATTCCCCAGATCCCTCTATAATTCCCCGGATCCTCGGACAATTCCCCAGCTCTCCATACGAGTCCCTGGATCCTCAGACCATTCACCAGATCCCTGTACGATTCCCCAGATCCTCGGACCACTCACCAGATCACTGTACGAGTCCCCAGATCCCCGTACAAGTCCCCAGATCCTCAGACAATTCCCAGATCTCCCTACAAGTCCTCGGATCCTCGGACGATTCCCTGGATCCCCGTACGAGTCCCCGGATGAGTCCCTGGATCCCTCTACGATTCCCTGGATCCCTCCATAATTCCCCGAATCCTCGGATGATTCCCCGGATCCCCGGATGAGTCCCTGAATCCCTCTACAATTCCTCGGATCCCTCTAATTCTCCGGATCCCCGGACGAGTCCCCCAACTCGAATCCCGGGAACGGGAGGGAGGGAGATCCCAAAACACCGGTGATCCTTTTCCTCTCCCCCCCTTTTTCAGGAAAAGAAGATCAAGATGGATCTCCAGAAAGCCGTCACCACTCCTGTCAGTCAAATCTCAACCAGAGCAGGTCAGCTGTTTCCTTTCCGACTTCCGACTTCCTTTTCCTCCACTTCTTCCTTCCTTTTCCTCCACTTCTTCCTTCCTTTTCCTCCACTTCCTCCTTCCTTTTCCTCCACTTCTTCCTTTTCCGACTTCCCAATTTTTCCTCCACTTCCTCCTTCATTTTCCTCCACTTCCTCCTTCCTTTTCCTCCTTCCTTTTCCTCCACTTCCTCCTTCCTTTTCCTCCACTTCCTCCATTCCCACCGCTTCCTCCCTTTCCTTCACTTCCTCCTTTTCCTCCACTTCCTCTCTCCTTCCTTTCCCTCCATTTCCTCCTTCTTTTCCCTCCACATCTTTTTCTTCCACTTTCTCCTTTTCCTCCTTCCTTTTCCAACTTCCCAGTGTTTCCTCCACTTCCTTTTCCTTCTTCCCAATTTCCCTTCCGCTTCCGCTTCCCTTTTCCTTCTTCCCAATTTTTCCTCCATTTCCTCCCTCAATCCCTTTTTCCAACTTCCACTTCCTTTTCCAAAATCTTCCAAATCTTCCACTTCCACTTCCTGTTTCCCAACTTCCCGCTTCCTCTTCCTCCAGGATCCCAGCTGAAGGAGATCTTTGACAAGATCCACGCCTTACTCTCCGGGAAACCCGTCCGACCCTCCGCTTCCTCCTCCCTTTACCTTCTTCCTAATTTCCCCTCCACTTCCTCTTTCCACTTCCTGTTTCCCAACTTCCTGCTTCCTCTTCCTCCAGGATCCCAGCTGAAGGACATCTTTGACAAGATCCACGCCTTACTCTCCGGGAAACCCGTCCGACCCTCCACTTCCTCCTCCCTTTACCTTCTTAATTTCCCCTCCACTTCCTGCTTCCTTTCCCTCCGCTTCCTCCTCTCTTCACCTTCTTCCTAATTTCCCCTCCACTTCCTCTTTCCATTTCCTGTTTCCCAACTTCCTCTTCCTCTAATTCCTTTCCTTCCTCCAGGATCCCAGCTGAAGCAAATATTCCTGTTTCCCAATTTCCCCTCCACTTCCTCCTCCTTTTTCCAACTTCCCAAATCTTCCACTTCCACTTCCTGTTTCCCAACTTCCTGCTTCCTCTTCCTCCAGGATCCCAGCTGAAGGAGATCTTTGACAAGATCCACGCCTTACTCTCCGGGAAACCCGTCCGATCCGGCGGACAAAGCGTTTCCGTCGCTCTCCACCCGGAAGCCCTCAACTTTTCCTACTACAAACTGGCGGAAAAATTCGTGGTAAGAGTTTTTTGGGGAAATTTCCCCAAATATTCCTATTTTCCCCGAATTTATTTCCCCCTCCGGAAAGTCCAAATTTGCAGAATTTGGTTGATGAGACGGAATTAAATGAAATTAATTGAAATGAAATGATGAAATGAAATTAAAAATGAAATGAAGTTAAAAATTAAAGTAAATTAAGATAAATTGAATTAAATGAAATGAAATTAAAAATGAAATTAAAAAATGAAATTAAATTAAAAATGAAAT
>NC_070621.1:671070-696070 GCF_027172205.1 Podarcis raffonei
TTGATGGATATATGGATAGATATATACATTGATTGATTGATTGATTGATTGATTGACAGATGGATATATGGATGGATTGAGATGGATGGATGGGTTGATGGATGTATTGATTGATTGATTGATTGATTGATGGGTGGGTGGGTGGATAGATTGAGAGATAGATGGATCGACTGATTGATTGATGGAATGATGGATGGATGGATATATGGATAGATTGACATGGATGGACGGATTGATTGACTGATGGATCGGTGGGTTGATTGATTTATTGATTGATTGATGGATGGATGGATTGATGGATGGATGGATGGATAGATTGAGATGGATGAATGGATTGATTGATGGATAGATAGATTGATTGATGGTTATGGATAGATATATACATTGACTGATTGATTGATTGATTGATTGATTGACAGATGGATATATGGATAGATTGAAATGGATGGATGGGTTGATGGATGGATTGATTGATTGATTGGTGGGTGGGTGGATGGATAGATTGAGAGATAGATAGATGGATCGACTGATTGATTGATGGATGGATGGATGGATATATGGATAGATTGACATGGATGGACGGATTGATTGACTGATGAATGGGTGGGTTGATTGATTTATTGATTGATTGACGGATGGATGGATGGATTGATGGATGGATAGATTGAGATGGATGAATGGATTGATTGATTGATGGATAGATTGATTGATGGACATATGGATAGATATATACATTGACTGATTGATTGATTGATTGACAGATGGATATATGGATAGATTGAGATGGATGGATGGGTTGATGGATGGATTGATTGATTGATTAATTGATTGATGGGTGGGTGGATAGATTGAGAGATAAATAGATAGATCGACTGACTGATTGATTGATTGATTGATTGATGGATGGATATATGGATAGATTGACATGGATGGACGGATTGATTGACTGATGGATGGGTGGGTTGATAGATTGATTGATTGATGGATATATGGATAGATAGATACATTGACTGACTGACTGATTGATTGATTGATTGATTGACAGATGGATATATGGATAGATTGAGATGGATGGATGGGTTGATGGATGTATTGATTGATTGATTGATGGATGGATAGATTGAGAGATGGATAGATCAGTGGATGGACTGATTGATTGATTGACTGATAGACGGATAGATTGAGATCGATTGACAGATGGATTGACGGCCCTCCCGCCCCCCAGGCTCCTGGGCTACCAATCCCACGACTCGACCCCGGAGCCCCAGGACAACTTCCTCAAGCGCATGTCCGGAATGATCCGCCTCTACGCCGCCATCTTGACTCTGCGATGGCCCTACGGGGATGGGCAGGGGGTAAGAGGTTCCGGGAAATTCCGGAAAATTCCGGAAAATTCCGGGTGGGGATGGATGACCCTGGGCTGCCTTTCCGGGGAGGTGGATTAAATATAATCAATTTATTTTACTTAAATTTTTTTTATTTATTTTTATTTTATTTTATTTTATTTATTGTTTTATTTGTTTTATATTTGTTTTATATTTATTTTATTTTATTTTATTTGTGTTATTTTTATTTCATTTATGAAAGATAATTTATTTTACTTAATTTTTTTATTTATTTATTATTTTATTTGTTTTATATTTGTTTTATATTTGTTTTATTTTATTTGTGTTATTTTTATTTCATTTATGAAAGATAATTAATTTTTTTTACTTTTTTATATTTTTTTATTTTATTTTATTTATTTATTGTTTTATTTGTTTTATATCTGTTTTATATTTATTTTATTTTATTTGTGCTTTATATTATTGATGTTATTTTATTTGTGTTATTTTTATTTCATTTATGAAAGATAATTTATTTTACTTAATTTTTTTTATTTTCAATTATTTTATTTTATTTATTTTTATTTTATTTTATTTATTTATTATTTTATTTGTTTTATATTTGTTTTAGATTTATTTTATTTTATTTTATTTGTGCTTTATATTATTGATGTTATTTTATTTGTGTTATTTTTATTTCATTTATCAAAGATAATTTATTTTACTTAATTTTTTTTATTTTCAATTATTTTATTATTTTATTTTATTTTTATTTTATTTTATTTATTTATTATTTTATTTGTTTTATATTTATATTTGTTTTAGATTTATTTTATTTTATTTGTGCTTTATATTATTGATGTTATTTTATTTGTGTTATTTTTATTTCATTTATTAAAGATAATTTATTTTACTTAATTTTTTTATTTTTTATTTTATTTATTTTATTTATTTTTATTTTATTTTATTTATTTGTTTTATATTTGTTTTATATTTGTTTTATATCTATTTTATTTTATTTGTGCTTTATATTATTGATGTTATTTTATTTGTGTTATTTTTATTTCATTTATTGTATTTTTGCTTTGTTTTGTGTTTATTTTTGCTTCATTTATTTTAATCTACTGATCTTATTTTATTTGTTTTATTTTTATTTCAACCCCATATTGGAATCGCAATTTTTTCCTTCCCCCCTAATTTAAATATTTTATTATTCAAATAATTTGACGTTAATCTTCGATTTCAACCCCATATTGGAATCGCCATGTTTTCTTTTCCCCCTAATTTGAATATTTTATTATTCAAATCATTTGACGTTAATATTCGATTATTTCCCAGAACCACCCGCACGGACTCAACCAGGCCTGGCGCTGGTTGGCCCAGACTTTGAATTCGGAGCCATTGGCCGACGTGACAGCCACCATCCTCTTCGACTTCCTGGAGGTGGGACCCAGGCGTCCGGGGCAGGAAGTGGGGGCGGGGAGGGCATTTCCTGTTTCCTGTTTGTTTCCTGGAGGTGGGACCCAGGCATCCGGGAGGGGAGGGGACTTCCTGTTTCCTGGAGATAGGATCTGGGGGGAGAGGAGGGGAGGGGATTTCCTGTTTCCTGTTTCTTGGAGGTGGGACCCACGCATCCGGGCAGGAAGTGGGGGCGGGGAGGGCATTTCCTGTTTCCTGTTTGTTTCCTGGAGGTGGGACCCAGGCGTCCGGGAGGGGAGGGGACTTCCTGTTTCCTGGAGGTAGGATGAGGAGGGGAGGGGATTTCCTGTTTTCCCTTCCTTGTTTCCTGGAGGTGGGACCCAGGCGTCCGGGGCAGGAAGTGGGGGCGGGGAGGGCATTTCCTGTTTCCTGTTTGTTTCCTGGAGGTGGGACCCAGGCGTCCGGGAGGGGAGGGGACTTCCTGTTTCCTGTTTCTTGGAGGTGGGACCCAGGCGTCCGGGAGGGGAGGGGACTTCCTGTTTCCTGGAGGTGGGACCCAGGCGTCCGGGAGGGGAGGGGACTTCCTGTTTCCTGGAGGTAGGATCTGGGGGGAGAGGAGGGGAGGGGATTTCCTGTGTTCCCTTCCTTGTTTCCTGGAGGTGGGACCCAGGCGTCCGGGGCAGGAAGTGGGGGTGGGGAGGGCATTTCCTGTTTCCTGTTTGTTCCCTGGAGGTGGGACCCAGGCGTCCGGGAGGGGACTTCCTGTTTCCTGGAGGTAGGATCTGGGGGGAGAAGAGGGGAGGGGATTTCCTGTTTTCCCTTCCTTGTTTCCTGGAGGTGGGACCCAGGCGTCTGGGGCAGGAAGTGGGGGCGGGGAGGGCATTTCCTGTTTCCTGTTTGTTTCCTGGAGGTGGGACCCAGGCGTCCGGGAGGGGAGGGGACTTCCTGTTTCTTGGAGGTGGGACCCAGGCGTCCGGGAGGGGAGGGGACTTCCTGTTTCCTGGAGGTGGGACCCAGGCGTCCGGGAGGGGAGGGGACTTCCTGTTTCCTGGAGGTAGGATCTGGGGGGAGAGGAGGGGAGGGGATTTCCTGTTTTCCCTTCCTTGTTTCCTGGAGGTGGGACCCAGGCGTCCGGGGCAGGAAGTGGGGGCGGGGAGGGCATTTCCTGTTTCCTGTTTCCGGGAGGTGGGACCCAGGCATCCGGGAGGGGAGGGGACTTCCTGTTTCCTGGAGGTAGGATCTGGGGGGAGAGGAGGGGAGGGGATTTCCTGTTTTCCCTTCCTTGTTTCCTGGAGGTGGGACCCAGGCGTCCGGGAGGGGAGGGGACTTCCTGTTTCTTGGAGGTAGGATCTGGGGGGAGAGGAGGAGAGGGGATTTCCTGTTTTCCCTTCCTTGTTTCCTGGAGGTGGGACCCAGGCGTCCGGGAGGGGAGGGGACTTCCTGTTTCCTGGAAGTGGGACCCAGGCATCCGGGAGGGGAGGGGACTTCCTGTTTTCCCTTCCTTGTTTCCTGGAGGTGGGACCCAGGCGTCTGGGAGGGGAGGGGACTTCCTGTTTTCCCTTCCTTGTTTCCTGTTTCTTGGAGGTGGGACCCAGGCGTCCGGGAGGGGAGGGGATTTCCTGTTTCCTGTTTCTTGGAGGTGGGACCCAGGCGTCCGGGAGGGGGAGGGGAATGGGGGATTTCCTGTTTCGGGAAGGGGAGGGATTTCCTGTTTCCCCTTTCTTGTTTCCTGGAGGTGGGACCCAGGCGTCCGGGATGGAGGGGAGGGGATTTCCTGTTTTCCCTTCCTTGTTTCCTGTTTCCTGGAGGTGGGACCCAGGCGTCCGGGAGGGGAGGGGATTTCCTGTTTTCTGTTTCTTGGAGGTGGGACCCAGGCGTCTGGGAGGGGGAGGGGAATGGGGGATTTCCTGTTTCCTGGAGAGGGAAGAGGAGGGATTTCCTGTTTCCCCTTTCTTGTTTCCTGTTTCCTGGAGGTGGGACCCAGGCGTCCGGGAGAGGGGAGGGGATTTCCTGTTTCTTGTTTCCTGTTTCCTGGAGGTGGGACCCAGGCGTCTGGGAGGGGGAGGGGATTTCCCATTTCCTGTTTCCTTTCCCATTTCCTGTTTCCTAGAGGTGGGACCCAGGCATCCGGGATGGGCTAGGGGGGAGGGAGGGGGGTTTCCTGTTTCCTAGAGGGGAGGGGGGCGGAATGGGGAATTTCCTGTTTCCCATTTTCTGGAGGTGGGACCCAGGCGCCCGGGAGGGGAGGGGATTTCCCACTTCCTGGAGGTGGGACCCAGGCGCCCCGGATGGAGGGGAGCGGATTTCCTGTTTCCTGGAGGTGGGACCCAGGCGTCTGGGAGGGGAGGCGATTTCCTGTTTCCCCATTTCCTGTTTCCCAGAAGTGGGACCCAGGCATCCAGGGCAGGGGAGTGGGGGTTTCCTGGAGACCCAGGCGTCCGGGAGGGGAGGGGATTTCCCATTTCCTGTTTCCTTTCCCATTTCCTGTTTCCTGGAGGTGGGACCCAGGCGTCCGGGGGAGGGGAGGGGATTTCCTGTTTGCTGGAGGTGGGACCCCGGCGTCCGGGAGGGGAGAGGGGATTTCCCATTTCCTGTTTCATTTCCTGTTTCCTGGAGGTGGGACCCAGGCGTCCGGGAGAGGGGAGGGGATTTCATGTTTGCTGGAGGTGGGACCCAGGCGTCCGGGAGGGGAGAGGGGATTTCCTGTTTGCTGGAGGTGGGACCCCGGCGTCCGGGAGGGGAGAGGGGATTTCCCATTTCCTGTTTCCTTTCCTGTTTCCTGGAGGTGGGACCCAGGCGTCCGGGAGAGGGGAGGGGATTTCCTGTTTGCTGGAGGTGGGACCCAGGCGTCCGGGAGGGGAGAGGGGATTTCCCATTTCCTGTTTCCTTTCCCATTTCCTGTTTCCTAGAGGTGGGACCCAGGCGTCCGGGAGAGGGGAGGGGATTTCCTGTTTGCTGGAGGTGGGACCCAGGCGTCCGGGAGGGGAGGGGATTTCCTGTTTCCCCCTTCTGGTTTCCTGTTTCCCCTTTCCTGTTTCCTGGAGGTGGGACCCAGGTGTCCGGGAACAGGAAGCGGAGGGGAGGGGATTTCCTGTTTGCTGGAGGTGGGACCCAGGCGTCCGGGAGGGGGGGAGGGGATTTCCCATTTCCTGTTTCATTTCCTGTTTCCTGGAGGTGGGACCCAGGCGTCCGGGAGAGGGGAGGGGATTTCCTGTTTCTTGGTTCCTGTTTCCTGGAGGTGGGACCCAGGTGTCCGGGAGGGGGGAGGGGATTTCCCATTTCGTTTCATTTCCTGTTTGCTGGAGGTGGGACCCAGGCGTCCGGGAGGGGGGAGGGGATTTCCCATTTCGTTTCATTTCCTGTTTCCTGGAGGTGGGACCCAGGTGTCCGGGAGGGGGGAGGGGATTTCCCATTTCGTTTCATTTCCTGTTTCCTGGAGGTGGGACCCAGGCGTCCGGGATGGAGGGGAGGGGATTTCCTGTTTTCCCTTCCTTGTTTCCTGTTTCTTGGAGGTGGGACCCAGGCGTCCGGGATGGAGGGGAGAGGATTTCCTGTTTTCCCTTCCTTGTTTCCTGTTTCCTGGAGGTGGGACCCAGGCGTCCGGGATGGAGGGGAGGGGATTTCCTGTTTTCCCTTCCTTGTTTCCTGTTTCTTAGAGGTGGGACCCAGGCGTCTGGGATGGAGGGGAGGGGATTTCCTGTTTTCCCTTCCTTGTTTCCTGTTTCTTGGAGGTGGGACCCAGGTGTCCGGGAGGGGAGGGAATTTGCCATTTCCTGTTTCCTGGAGGTGGGACCCAGGCGTCCGGGATGGAGGGGAGGAGATTTCCTGTTTTCCCTTCCTTGTTTCCTGTTTCTTGGAGGTGGGACCCAGGTGTCCTGGAGGGGAGGGAATTTGCCATTTCCTGTTTCCTGGAGGTGGGACCCAGGCGTCCGGGATGGAGGGGAGGGGATTTCTCATTTCCTGTTTCCTTTCCCATTTCCTGTTTCCTGGAGGTGGGACCCAGGCATCCGGGAGGGGAGGGGATTTCCTGTTTCCCCCTTCTTGTTTCCTGTTTCCCCTTTCCTGTTTCCTGGAGGTGGGACCCAGGCGTCCGGGAACAGGAAGCGGAGGGGAGGGGATTTCCTGTTTCCTGGAGGAAACATTTCATTTCATTATTATTACCGTATTTGACTTACTGGTTTTATTTTTATTTCACTTATTGGATTCTACTTAATTCATTTCATTTCCATTTCATTTATTTCTTTTTTTGATTTCACTTGGATTTCCTTTTATCATATTATTATTGCTTTTGGTTGTTTTTCTTATTTTTATTTCTATTATTGCTTTTCATTACTGTTGTTTTATCGTATTTATTATTATTGCTGATTATTATTATTATTATTAATTATTATACTTATTGTTGTTGATTATTATTGTTGTTGTTAATTATTATTATTATTATTAATTGTTGTTGTTGTTTATTATTATTAATTATTATTGATTATTATTATTAATTATTGTTAGTTGTTATTATTTATTGTTGTTGATTATTATTGTTGTTGTTAATTATTATTATTATTATTATGGTTGTTTATTATTATTATTTATTATTATTATTTTTGTTAATTATTATTATTAATTACTGTTGTTAATTATTATTATTAGTAGTAGTAGTATAATTAAAGGGACTCACCTTGTTGGCTTCTATTACTACTACTACTACTGACACCTTGTTGGTTACTATTATTAGTATTACTATTGTTTATTATTATTATTATTATTATTATTATTATTATTATTAATTGTTTATTATTATTATTATTATTAATTGTTTATTATTATTATTAATTGTTGTTTATTATTATTATTAATTATTGTTGTTATTATTATTAATTATTATTGTTACTTATTATTATTATTATTAATTATTATTGTTGTTAATTATTATTATTATTATTATTAATTATTGTTGCCCCCGTTTGGGTGCTTTTCTGCGGGCGGGAGAAGGGGAGAAGTAGTAGTACTACTAGTAGTACTCCAGGTACTCGGGTCTCCTGTCTATTATTATTATTATTATTATTATTATTATTATTAATTTTTATTATTATTAGGTCTGCGGCAACGCCCTCGTGAAAGTCTACCAGGCCCAATTTTGGAAGATGATCATCTTGATCAGAGAGGAATATCTGCCAAGGTACCTGCCAATCATATCTATAATCAAAATTTGCATTTCCCCCGCATATTTATTGCAAAATTTGCAGTCAATTAATTCCGTTGCCAATCAGGTTTATTGTCAAAATTGGCCATTTGCTATAAGAAAAATTTCCAGTTGCAACGGGAATTTTATTTATTCTTTTATTTCATTTTGTTTATTTTACTTATTTTAATTCCATTTCGCTTTTATTTATTATATTTATATTATATTTATTATATTTTATTTTTCATTTGGTTTACTTTTCGTTTTCTTTGTTTCCATTTAATTTTTATATATTTTCTTCCTATTTTATTTATTACATTTATGTTTCATTTGGTTTATTTTCTTTATGTTTTGTTTTATTTATTTTCCTTTCCTTTTTATTTATTTTCTTTATATTTTCTTTATATTATTTATATTTTTCATTTACTGTTCATTTACTATTTTATTTATATTTATATTTTTCATTTACTGTTCATTTACTATTTTATTTATATTTATATTTTTCATTTACTGTTCATTTACTATTTTATTTATATTTATATTTTTCATTTACTGTTCATTTACTAGTTTATTTATATTTATATTTTTCATTTACTGTTCATTTACTATTTTATTTAAATTTTTCATTTACTGTTTTATTTATAATAAATAAAAAAATAAATATAATAATATATATTATATATAATATAATAAATAAAATAAATATAATAAATAAACAAAATTTACCATTTTATTTATATTTATATTTTTCATTTACTGTTCATTTACTATTTTATTTAAATTTTTCATTTACTGTTTTATTTATAATAAATAAATAAAAAAAATAAATATAATATAAATATAATAATATATATTATATATAATATAATAAATATAATAAATAAATAAAATTTACCATTTTATTTATATTTATATCTTTCATTTACTCTTTGCTTATTATTTTATTTATATTTATATTTTTCGTTTCCTATTTCCTATTTTATTTATATCTTTTCTTGAGCTTGTTTCGTTCATAAAATTTACCATTTTATTTATATTTATATCTTTCATTTACTCTTTGCTTATTATTTTATTTATTTTTTTATTTTTCATTTCCTATTTCCTCTTTTATTTATATCTTTTCTTGAGCTTGTTTCGTTCATAAAATTTACCATTTTATTTATATTTATATTTTTCATTTACTGTTCATTTACTATTTTTTTTAATTTTTCATTTACTGTTTTATTTATAATAAATAAAAAAATAAATATAATATAAATACAATAATATATATTATGTATAATATAATAAATAAAATAAATATAATAAATAAAATTTACCATTTTATTTATATTTATATCTTTCATTTACTCTTTGCTTATTATTTTATTTATATTTATATTTTTCATTTCCTATTTCCTATTTTATTTATATCTTTTCTTGAATTTGTTTCGTTCCTTTGTTTGATTCCTTTCCTTTCGTTTCACCGTTTTGCAATTAAAATCTCCCACTTGATCCCTGCAGGATCGAAGAGATCACCAGCACCGGCCAAATGGGATCCTTCATCCGGTTGAAGCAGTTTCTGGAGGTAAAATGATTGCAAATTATTTGCCAATTCTTCCAAATTATTGCATTCGAAATTATTGCACTCGGAATTATTGCATTTGAAATAATTGCATTTTGAATTTTTGCATTTGAATTTATTGCATTTGAAATTTCTGCATTTGAAATTATTGCATTTGAAATTTTTGCATTTGAATTTATTGTATTTGAAATTACTGCATTTGAAATTTTTGCATGCAAAATTATTGCATTTGAAATTTCTGCATTTGAAATTATTGCATCTGAAATTATTGCATTTGAAATTATTGCACTTGAAATTTTTGCATTCAAATTAAATTTGAAGTTATTGCATTTGAATTTATTGCATTTGAAATTTTTGCATTCTAAATTATTGCATTTGAAATGATTGCATTCTAAATTATTGCATCTGAAATTATTGCATTCAAAATTATTGCATTTGAAATTATTGCATTAGGAATTATTGCATTCAAATTAAAATTCAAATTATTGCATTCCAAATTATTGCATTCAAAATTATTGCATCTGAAATTATTGCATTTGAAATTACTGCATTTGAAATTATTGCATTTGAAATTATTGCATTCTAAATTATTGCATCTGAAATTATTGCATTCCAAATTTTTGCATTCCAAATTATTGCACTTGAAATTATTGCATTAGGAATTATTGCATTCAAATTAAATTTGAAATTATTGCATTTGAATTTATTGCATTCCAAATTGTTGCATTCTAAATTATTGCGTTTGAAATGATTGCATTCCAAATTTCTGCATTTGAAATTTTTGCATTCAGAATTATTGCATTTGAAATAATTGCATTTGAATTTATTGCATTTCAAATTTCTGCATTTGAATTTATTGTATTTGAAATTACTGCATTTGAAATTTTTGCATGCAAAATTATTGCATTTGAAATTTCTGCATTTGAAATTATTGCATTTGAAATGTTTGCATTCCAAATTTCTGCATTTGAATTTATTGCATTCTAAATTATTGCGTTTGAAATAATTGCATTTGAAATTACTTTTATTTGAAATTATTTTGTTTGAAATGATTGCATTCAAAATTACTGGATTTGAAATTATTGCATTTGAAATGTTTGCATTCGGAATTATTCAGAATTTTTGCATTTGAAATTTTTGCATTCAAAATTATTAAATTTTAATTTATTGCATATAATGATAATTTCATTTGTAGAATTTCATTATAATTTCATTTCTATCATAAGGAACGTTTTTAGGAATGTAAAGCAGTCAAGAAATGAAATAATTATTATAATACTAATACTAATAGTAATATATTATTATTATTATTATTATCTTTTAACTTATTGCATATAATAATAATTTCACTTGTAGAATTTCATTATGATTTCATTTCTATCATAAGGAACGCTTTTAGGAATGTAAAGCAGTCAAGAAATGAAATAATTATTATAATACTAATAGTAATATATTATTATTTTTATTATTATCTGTTAATTTATTGCATATAATAATAATTTCCTTTGTAGAATTTCATTATGATTTCATTTCTATCATAAGGAACGTTTTCAGGAATGTAAAGCAGTCAAGAAATGAAATAATTATTATAATACTAATAGTAATATATTATTATTATTATTATTATTATTATTATTATTATTATTATCTGTTAATTTATTGCATATAATAATAATTTCCTTTGTAGAATTTCATTATGATTTCATTTCTATCATAAGGAACGTTTTCAGGAATGTAAAGCAGTCAAGAAATGAAATAATTATTATAATACTAATAGTAATATATTATTATTATTATTATTATTATTATTATTATTATTATTATCTGTTAATTTATTGCATATAATAATAATTTCATTTGTAGAATTTCATTATAATTTCATTTCTATCATAAGGAACGTTTTTAGGAATGTAAAGCAGTCAAGAAATGAAATAATTATTATAATACTAATAGTAATATATTATTATTATTATTATTATTATTATTATTATTACTATTATTATCTTTTAATTTATTGCATATAATAATTTCATTTGTAGAATTTCATTATAATTTCATTTCTATCATAAGGAACGTTTTCAGGAATGTAAAGCAGTCAAGAAATTAAATAATTATTATAATACTAATAGTAATATTATTATTATTATCTTTTAATTTATTGCATATAATAATAATTTCATTTGTAGAATTTCATTATAATTTCATTTCTATCATAAGGAACGTTTTTAGGAATGTAAAGCAGTCAAGAAATGAAATAATTATTATAATACTAATAGTAATATATTATTATTATTATTATTATTATTATTATTATTATTATTATTACTATTATTACCTTTTAATTTATTGCATATAATAATAATTTCATTTGTAGAATTTCATTATAATTTCATTTCTATCATAAGGAACGTTTTTAGGAATGTAAAGCAGTCAAGAAATGAAATAATTATTATGATACTAATAGTAATATATTATTATTATTATTATTATCTTTTAATTTATTGCATATAATAATAATTTCATTTGTAGAATTTCATTATAATTTCATTTCTATCATAAGGAACGTTTTTAGGAGTGTAAAGCAGTCAAGAAATGAAATAATTATTATAATACTAATAGTAATACATTATATTATTATTATTATTATTATTATTATTATTATTATTATTATCTTTTCCCAGGAATGTTTGCGGCGGAACGAAATTCCCCTCCCCAAGGGATTCCTCCCCCCGTCCTTTTGGAGGTCGTGACTCCGCCCCCGATTTTTCCGGAACGTTCCGGGGTCGTTTCCGGGGAAACAGGAAGAAACCGACGGCGCCAAGAAAAATCCAGAATTTCCCCCAATTTCCCCTTCGTTCTCCCTATTATTCCGATTATTCGAATGGGAATTATTCTGATTATTCGAATGGGAATTATTCCGATTATTCGAATGGGAATTATTCTGATTATTCAAAATATTCTGACTATTCGAATGGGAATTATTCCAATTATTTGAATGGCAATTAGTCCGATTATTCGAATGGGAATTATTCTTATTATTCGAATGGGAATTACTCTGATTATTCGAATGGGAGTTATTCTGATTATTCAAAATATTCTGATTATTCGAATGGGAATTATTCCAATTATTCGAATGTAAATTATTCCGATTATTCGAATGGCGATTAGTCCGATTATTCGAATGGGAATTATTCCAATTATTTGAATGGCAATTAGGCCGATTATTCGAATGGGAATTATTCCAATTATTCGAATGGCAATTAGTCCGATTATTCGAATGGGAATTATTCCGATTATTCAAATTATCCCGATTATTCGAATGGGAATTATTCTGATTATTCGAATGGGAATTATTCCGATTATTCAAATGGGAATTATTCCGATCATTCGAATGGGAATTATTCTGATTATTCAAATTATTCCGATTATTCGAATGGCAATTATTCCAATTATTTGAATGTAAATTATTCCAATTATTCGAATGGCAATTAGTCCGATTATTCGAATGGGAATTATTCCAATTATTCGAATGGGAATTATTCCGATTATTCAAATTATTCCGATTATTCGAATGGGAATTATTCTGATTATTCGAATGGGAGTTATTCCGATTATTCAAATTATTCCGATTATTCGAATGGGAATTATTCCGATTATTTGAATGTAAATTATTCCAATTATTTGAATGGCAATTAGTCCGTTTATTCAAATGGTAATTATTCCGATTATTCAAATGGGAATTACTCTGATTATTCGAATGGGAATTATTCTGATTATTCAAATGGGAATTATTCCGATTATTCAAATTATTCCGATTATTCAAATGGGAATTATTCTGATTATTCAAATGGGAATTATTCCGATTGTTTGAATTTGTCTATTTTGGGGGGAGGGTTGTCCTCAATTTCTGAACCGTCCTAAATTTAGAAATGAAATTTCCATTTATTTTTTTAATTTAATCCTCTCACAATTAAATTTGATTTTAATTTTTCCATTTGACCCTTAAAAAAAATCATTTTAAATTCAAATTTATTTTTTTGATTTAATCCTTTCATAGTTAAGTTTGATTTTAATTTTTCCATTTGACCCTTTCAAAAATCATTTTAAATTTAAATTTCATTTTTAAATTGAGTTCTTTAACGATTAAATGTAAATTTCATTTTTTGATTTGTTCCTTCAATAATTAAATGTAAATTTCATTTTTAAATTTGATCCTTAAATATTAATTTAATGTTCACATTTAATCCTCTCATAATTAAATTTTAATTTTAATTTTGACATTTCACCCTTTCATCATGACTTTTGTATTGAATTGTCATTGTATCCGCCGGACTTGGAAGAAAATAAAACAATTTCTTTTTATTTTCGGAACCGCTTGGAATATTAAAATGGAAGTTTCTGGAAGCCGACGTTTCTGTGGATTTCTAGAGGGTTCCGGAAGGAGGGATTTCTAGGGGGTTCCAGAAGGAGGGATTTGAAGAAGGTTCCGGAAGGAGGGATTTCCAGGGGGTTCCGGAAGGAAGGATTTGAAGGGGGTTTCGGATTTCAAAGGGATTCTGGGATTTCCAGGGGGTTCCGGAAGGAGGGATTTCCAGAAGGTTCTGGAAGGAAGGACTTGAAGGGGGTTCTGGGATTTGAAGGGGGTTCCGGAAGGAGGGATTTCCAGGGGGTTCCAGATTTCCAGGGGGTTCCGGAAGGAGGGATTTCTAGGGGGTTCCGGAAGGAGAGATTTCCAGAAGGTTCTAGAAGGAAGGACTTGAAGGGGGTTCTGGGATTTGAAGGGGGTTCCAGAAGGAGGGATTTCTGCGATGAGAATAGGGACCTCCTATTCCACATTCTGCAATGGAAATAGGGACCTCCTATTCCGCATTCTGCGATGAGAATAGGGACCTCCTATTCCATATTCTGCGATGAAATTAGAGACCTTTTCCTAATTCTGCGATAAAAATAGAGACCTCCTTTTCCACATTCTGCAATGAAAATAAGTAAAAAGGTCAAGGTACCCCTGCCCGTACGGGCCAGTCTTGACAGACTCTGGGGTTGTGCGCCCATCTCACTCAAGAGGCCGGGGGCCAGCGCTGTCCGGAGACACTTCCGGGTCACGTGGCCAGCGTGACAAAGCTGCATCTGGCGAGCCAGCGCAGCACACGGAAACGCCGTTTACCTTCCCGCCAGTAAGCGGTCCCTATTTATCTACTTGCACCTGGGGGTGCTTTCGAACTGCTAGGTTGGCAGGCGCTGGGACCGAGCAACGGGAGCGCACCCCGCCACGGGGATTCGAACCGCCGACCTTTCGATCGGCAAGCCCTAGGCGCTGAGGCTTTTACCCACAGCGCCACCCGCGTCCCGCAATGAAAATAGAGACATCCTATTCCATATTCTGTGATGAAATTAGAGACCTATTCCAAATTCTGCAATGAAAATAGAGACCTCCCATTCCGCATTCTGCGATGAAAATAGAGATCTCCTATTCCAAATTCTGCAATGAAAATAGAGACCTCCTATTCCAAATTCCGCAATGAAAATAGAGACCTCCTATTCCAGATTCTGCGATGAAAATAGAGACCTCCTATTCCAGATTCTGCGATGAAAATAGAGACCTCCTATTCAACATTCTGCAATGAAATTAGAGACCTCCCATTCCGCATTCTGCGATGACAATAGGGACCTCCCATTCCACATTCTGAGATGAAATTAGAGACCTCCTATTCCAAATTCTGCAATGAAATTAGAGACCTATTCCACATTCTGCAATGAAAATACAGACCTCCTATTCCATATTCTGCGATGAAAATAGAGACCTCCTATTCCATATTCTGCGATGAGAATAGAGACCTCCTATTCCAAATTCTGCAATGAAAATAGAGACCTCCTATTCCAAATTCTGCAATGAAAATAGAGACCTCCTATTCCATATTCTGCGATGAAAATAGAGACCTCCTATTCCATATTCTGCGATGAAAATAGAGATCTCCTATTCCATATTCTGCGATGAAATTAGAGACGTCCTATTCCAAATTCTGTGATGAAATTAGAGACCTCCCATTCCAAATTCTGCAATGAAATTAGAGACCTATTCCGCATTCTGCAATGAAAATAGGGACCTCCCATTCCGAATTCTGCGATGAAAATAGAGACCTCCTATTCCACATTCTGCAATGAAATTAGAGACCTCCTATTCCACATTCTGCAATGAGAATAGGGACCTCCTATTCCACCGTTCTGCAATGAAAATAGAGACCTCCTATTCAACATTCTGCAATGAAATTAGAGACCTCCCATTCCGCATTCTGCGATGACAATAGGGACCTCCCATTCCACATTCTGAGATGAAATTAGAGACCTCCTATTCCAAATTCTGCAATGAAATTAGAGACCTATTCCACATTCTGCAATGAAAATACAGACCTCCTATTCCATATTCTGCGATGAAAATAGAGACCTCCTATTCCATATTCTGCGATGAGAATAGAGACCTCCTATTCCAAATTCTGCAATGAAAATAGAGACCTCCTATTCCAAATTCTGCAATGAAAATAGAGACCTCCTATTCCATATTCTGCGATGAAAATAGAGACCTCCTATTCCATATTCTGCGATGAAAATAGAGAGCTCCTATTCCACATTCTGCAATGAAAATAGAGACCTCCTATTCCTAATTCCGCAATGAAAATAGAGACCTCCTATTCCAAATTCTGCAATGAAAATAGAGACCTCCTATTCCAAATTCTGCAATGAAAATAGAGACCTCCTATTCCAAATTCCGCAATGAAAATAGAGACCTATTCCGCATTCTGCGATGAAATTAGAGACCTCCCATTCCACATTCTGCAATGAAAATAGTGACCTCCTATTCCACATCCTGCAATGAAAATAGAGACCTCCTATTCCAAATTCTGCGATGAAATTAAAGACCTATTCCAAATTCTGCGATGAAAATAGAGACCTCCTATTCCAAATTCTGCAATGAAAATAGGGACCTCCTATTCCGCATTCTGCGATGAAAATAGAGACCTCCTATTCCGCATTCTGCGATGAAATTAGAGACCTCCTATTCCACATTCTGCGATGAAATTAGAGACCTCCTATTCCTTATTCTGCGATGAAATTAGAGACCTCCTATTCCATATTCTGCGATGAAAATAGAGACCTCCTATTCCACATTCTGCGATGAAATTAGAGACCTCCTATTCCGCATTATGCGATGAGAATAGGGACCTCCTATTCTGCATTCTGCGATGAAAATAGAGACCTCCTCTTCCACATTCTGCAATGAAAATAGAGACCTCCTATTCCATATTCTGCAATGAAAATAGAGACCTGCTATTCCACATTCTGCAATGAAAATAGAGACCTCCTATTCCATATTCTGCAATGGAAATAGGGACCTCCTATTCCACATTCTGCAATGAAAATAGAGACCTCGTAATCCACATTCTGAAATGAAATTAGAGACCTCTTATTCCACATTCTGCAATGAAAATAGAGACCTCCTATTCCACATTCTGCAATGAAAATAGAGACCTCCTATTCCATATTCTGCGATGAAATTAGAGACCTCCTATTCCACATTCTGCGATGAAAATAGAGACCTCCTATTCCGCATTCTGCGACGAAAATAGAGACCTCCTATTCCAAATTCTGCGATGAAAATAGAGACCTCCTATTCCATATTCTGCAGTAAAAATAGAGACCTCCGATTCCACATTCTGCAATGAAATTAGAGACCTCCTATTCTGCATTCTGCGATGAAAATAGAGACCTCCGCTTCCACATTCTGCAATGAAAATAGAGACCTCCCATTCCGCATTCTGCGATGAAAATAGGGACCTCCCATTCTGCATTCTGCGATGAAAATAGGGACCTCTTATTCCAAATTCTGCAATGGAAATAGGGACCTCCTATTCCACATTCTGCGATGAAAATAGAGACCTCCTATTCCGCATTCTGCGATGAGAATAGGGACCTCCAATTCCGCATTCTGCAATGAGAATAGGGACCTCCCATTCCGCATTCTGCGATGAGAATAGGGACCTCCTATTCCACATTCTGCGATGAGAATAGGGACCTCCCATTCCGCATTCTGCGATGAAAATAGAGACCTCCTATTCCACATTCTGCAATGAAATTAGAGACCTCCTATTCCAAATTCTGCGATGAAATTAGAGACCTATTCCAAATTCTGCGATGAAAATAGAGACCTCCTACTCCAAATTCCGCACTGAAAATAGAGACCTCCTATTCCACATTCTGCAATGAAAATAGAGACCTCCTATTCCACATTCTGAAATGAAAATAGAGACCTCCTATTCCACATTCTGCAATGAAAATAGAGACGTCCTATTCCATATTCTGCAATGAAATTAGAGACCTCCCATTCCAAATTCTGCGATGAAATTAGAGACCTCTCATTCCACATTCTGCAATGAGAATAGAGACCTCCTATTCCAAATTCTGCTATGAAATTAGAGACGTATTCCAAATTCTGCGATGAAAATAGAGACCTCCTATTCCACATTCTGAATGAAAATAGAGACCTCCTATTCCACCGTTCTGCAATGAAAATAGAGACCTCCTATTCCTAATTCCGCAATGAAAATAGAGACCTCCTATTCCACATTCTGCAATGAAATTAGAGACCTCCTATTCCACCGTTCTGCAATGAAAATAGAGACCTCCTATTCCACATTCTGCAATGAAAATAGAGACCTTCTATTCCACCGCTCTGCAATGAAAATAGAGACCTCCTATTCCAAATTCTGCAATGAAAATAGAGACCTCCTATTCCACATTCTGCAATGAAATTAGAGACCTCCTATTCCAAATTCTGCAATGAAAATAGAGACCTCCTATTCCACATTCTGCAATGAAAATAGAGACCTCCTATTCCACATTCTGCAATGAAAATAGAGACCTCCCATTCCATATTCTGCGATGAAATTAGAGACCTCCTATTCCAAATTCCGCAATGAAAATAGAGACCTCCTATTCCGCATTCTGCGATGAAATTAGAGACCTCCTATTCTAAATTCTGCGATGAAATTAAAGACCTATTCCAAATTCTGCGATGAGAATAGGGACCTCCTATTCCATATTCTGCGATGAGAATAGGGACCTCCTATTCCATATTCTGCGATGAAAATAGGGACCTCCCATTCCGCATTCTGCGATGAGAATAGGGACCTCCTATTCCACATTCTGCGATGAGAATAGGGACCTCCTATTCCATATTCTGCGATGAAAATAGAGACCTCCTATTCCGCATTCTGCGATGAGAATAGGGACCTCCTATTCCGCATTCTGCGATGAAAATAGAGACCTCCCATTCCGCATTTTGCGATGAGAATAGGGACCTCCTATTCCGCATTCTGCGATGAAAATAGAGACCTCCCATTCCGCATTTTGCGATGAGAATAGGGACCTCCTATTCCGCATTCTGCGATGAAAATAGAGACCTCCTATTCCGCATTCTGCGATGAGAATAGGGACCTCCTATTCCGCATTTTGCGATGAGAATAGGGACCTCCCATTCCGCATTCTGCGATGAGAATAGGGACCTCCTATTTAAGTCAAAATTAATTTTAATTTTAATTTTTACATTTAATCCTATAACAATTAAATGTAAATGTAACGTTCACATTTGATCCTTACAAAATTTAATTAAATTTTTAAATGTCATCCTTTCATCATTTCATCGTTACTTTTAAATTGAATTAATGAAAATAGGGACCTCCTATTCCAAATTCTGTGATGAATATAGGGACCTTCTATTTAAGTCAAAATTAATTTCAATTTTAATTTTAAAATTTAATCCTTTAAATTTTTTAATTTAATTTTAAACTTTAATTAAATTAAATTTAATTTTTACATTTAATCCTTTAACAATTAAATGTAAATGTAACTTTTACATTTAATCCTTAAAAAATTTAAGGAAATGCAATGGAAATAGGGACCTCCTATTCCATATTCTGAAATGAAAATAGGGACCTCCCATTCCGCATTCTGCGATGAGAATAGGGACCTCCTATTCCACATTCTGCGATGAGAATAGGGACCTCCTATTCCATATTCTGCGATGAAAATAGAGACCTCCTATTCCGCATTCTGCGATGAGAATAGGGACCTCCTATTCCGCATTCTGCGATGAAAATAGAGACCTCCCATTCCGCATTTTGCGATGAGAATAGGGACCTCCTATTCCGCATTCTGCGATGAAAATAGAGACCTCCCATTCCGCATTTTGCGATGAGAATAGGGACCTCCTATTCCGCATTCTGCGATGAAAATAGAGACCTCCTATTCCGCATTCTGCGATGAGAATAGGGACCTCCTATTCCGCATTCTGCGATGAAAATAGAGACCTCCCATTCCGCATTTTGCGATGAGAATAGGGACCTCCTATTCCGCATTTTGCGATGAGAATAGGGACCTCCCATTCCGCATTCTGCGATGAGAATAGGGACCTCCTATTTAAGTCAAAATTAATTTTAATTTTAATTTTTACATTTAATCCTATAACAATTAAATGTAAATGTAACGTTCACATTTGATCCTTACAAAATTTAATTAAATTTTTAAATGTCATCCTTTCATCATTTCATCGTTACTTTTAAATTGAATTAATGAAAATAGGGACCTCCTATTCCAAATTCTGTGATGAATATAGGGACCTTCTATTTAAGTCAAAATTAATTTCAATTTTAATTTTAAAATTTAATCCTTTAAATTTTTTAATTTAATTTTAAACTTTAATTAAATTAAATTTAATTTTTACATTTAATCCTTTAACAATTAAATGTAAATGTAACTTTTACATTTAATCCTTAAAAAATTTAAGGAAATGCAATGGAAATAGGGACCTCCTATTCCATATTCTGAAATGAAAATAGAGACCTCCTATTCCACATTCTGCAGTGAAAATAGAGACCTCCTATTCCACATTCTGTGATGAGAATAGGGACCTCCCATTCCGCATTCTGCGATGAGAATAGAGACCTCCTATTCCACATTCTGTGATGAGAATAGGGACCTCCCATTCCGCATTCTGCGATGAGAATAGGGACCTCCCATTCCGCATTCTGCGATGAAAATAGAGACCTCCTATTCCATATTCTGCAATGAAATTAGAGACCTATTCCAAATTCTGCAATGAAAATAGAGACCTATTCCATATTCTGCGATGAAATTAGAGACCTCCTATTCCACATTCTGCAATGAAAATAGAGACCTCCTATTCCACATTCTGCAATGAGAATAGGGACCTCCTATTCCACATTCTGCGATGAGAATAGGGACCTCCTATTCCACATTCTGCAATGAAATTAGAGACCTCCTATTCCACATTCTGCAATGAAAATAGAGACCTCCTATTCCAAATTCTGCAATGAAAATAGAGACCTCCTATTCCAAATTCGGCAATGAAAATAGAGACCTCCTATTCCATATTCTGCAATGAAATTAGAGACCTATTCCATATTCTGCAATGAGAATAGGGACCTCCTATTCCATATTCTGCGATGAAAATAGAGACCTCCTATTCCGCATTCTGCGATGAAATTAGAGACCTCCTATTCCAAATTCTGCGATGAAATTAGAGACCTATTCCAAATTCTGCAATGAAAATAGAGACCTCCTATTCCGCATTCTGCGATGAAATCAGAGACCTCCGATTCCATATTCTGCGATGAAATTAGAGACCTATTCCAAATTCTGCGATGAAAATAGAGACCTCCTATTCCAAATTCTGCAATTAGAATAGGGACCTCCTATTCCACATTCTGCGATGAGAATAGGGACCTCCTATTCCAAATTCTGCACTGAAAATAGAGACCTCCTATTCCGCATTCTGCGATGAGAATAGGGACCTCCTATTCCATATTCTGCAATGGAAATAGGAACCTCCTATGCCGTCCCCTCCAACGTTTCTCCTGTGAAAATAGGGACCTCCTCTTCCTCCCTCTATAAGGAAAATAGGGACCTCCTATTCCACATTCCGCAATTAGAATAGAGACCTCCTCTTCCGCATTCTGCCATGAAAATAGGGACCTCCTATTCTGCCCTCTGGAAAGAAAATAGGGACCTCCTATGACGTCTCTTTCTCCCATGAAAATAGGGACCTCCTATGAAGTTTCTCCCTTGAAAATAGAGACCTATTCCACCCTCTGGAAAGAAAATAGGGACCTCCTAGGACCGTCCCCTCCGACCTTAGGGACCTCCTAGGACCCTCCCCTCCGACGTTAGGGACCTCCTGGGACCGTCCCCTCCGACCTTAGGGACCCCCTAGGACCGTCCCCTCCGACGTTAGGGACCCCCTAGGACCATCCCCTCCGACGTTAGGGACCTCCTAGGACCGTCCCCATCGACGTTAGGGACCCCCTAGTGAAGGGAGAGGGAAGGTATTCCCTCTATTTTATATTTAAGTGAATTGCTCTGATAAATCGCTCTGATAAGTTGCTTGCTTTGCTGAGTTTGGAAGAGAGTTTGGAAGAGGCCCACTTCCCCTTTCTGCTGGCTAGCAGAGAGAGCAGCGGCCTTGCAGAGGGGCCCGCTTCCTCTTTCTTCTGGCTAGCAGGGAGGCCCCATTTCCTTTGTTTTCTCTCAGCTAGCAGTTGCTTGCTATATTTGGCCAGACGGTCGTTTCTTTTTTTTTGCACATGCTATGCTTCCTGCTGCAGAAACGCAAGAGGACAAGGAGCACACAAACAAGGGAGGGAGGGGGCTTAGCTAGTCATATGCCATATTAGGGAGTAAGCTAAAACTTGCTAGCTGATTGGAGAGGATTTTGGGGAAGCTTGGGGGAGGGAGGGTATTTTCAAGGTATAAGAAAGTTTGTAAATGTGAAATTGGGCGCAGCCAGTTAGCAGAAGTTATTCTGCTGGTTGCCCCAGCATGCTGTTTTTTTTTCAAATAAATCTCTTTTCTCCGACCAAGACGTCTCTGGAGTAGTTTCTCCCCTCTGCCCACGGGGTCAGGCGGACCGCTGGACCCTCCAGGGTTAAAGATAAGGCTTCACTAAGACCGTATAAATAATATCTGTCTCTCTCTATATATCTGTATATCTGTCTAAATTATATCTATATAAATGATATCTGTGTGTATATATATATATGTGTGTGTAAAAATTATAACTGTGTAACTATATATATGTTGGTTGAGGGCATATTTATTCTCAATATATATTTCTATTTCTAGATAGAGAGCTATATAAGTTATATCAGCTCTCTCTATAATTTATTCAGTTCTCTATCTAGAAATAGAAATATATATTGAGAAGGAAGAAATATATTTGGAATAAATATCTATTTAAAATATAGATTTATAGATAGATAGATAGATAGATTTATATATATATATAATTTATTCAGCTCTCTGCCAAATAAATAAATATCTATAAATAAATAAATATCTATTATGTATATATATAGGTTTATATATAGATTTATATATAGATATAATTTATACCGCTCTCTGCCTATTAATAGAAATATGCGTTGAGAATGAAGAAATATATTTGGAATAAATATCTATTTTATATATAGATTTATAGATAGATAGATAGATAGATAGATAGATAGATTTATATATATACATAATTTATTCAGCTCTCTGCCTATAAATAGAAATATGCGTTGAGAAGGAAGAAATATATTTAGAATAAATATCTATTTAAAATATAGATTTATAGATAGATAGATAGATAGATTTATATATATATATAATTTATTCAGCTCTCTGCCTATAAATAGAAATATGCGTTGAGAATGAAGAAATATATTTAGAATAAATATCTATTTTATATATAATTTATACAGCTCTCTGCCTATAAATAGAAATATGCATTGAGAATGAAGAAATATATTTAGAATAAATAAGTATTTAAAACATATATATATATATATATATATATATATATATATATATATAATTTATACAGCTCTGTGCCTATAAATACAAATATGCGTTGAGAATGAAGAAATATATTTAGAATAAATATCTATTTAAAATATAGATTTATAGATAGATAGATAGATAGATTTATATATAGATATAATTTATACAGCTCTCTGCCTATAAATAGAAATATGCGTTGAGAATGAAGAAATATATTTAGAATAAATATCTATTTAAAATATAGATTTATAGATAGATAGATAGATTTATATATAGATTTATATATATATAATTTATTCAGCTCCCTATCTAGAAATATATATTGAGAAGGAAGAAATATATTTAGAATAAATATCTATTTAAAATATAGATTTATAGATAGATAGATAGATAGATAGATAGATAGATTTATATATAGATATAATTTATTCAGCTCTCTGCCTATAAATAGAAATTTACATTTAGAATAAAGAAATATATTTAGAATAAATATCTATTTAAAATATAGATTTATATATAGATATAATATATATTGATATAATTTATATAGCTCTTATCTAGAAATAGAAATATATATTGAGAATAAATTTGCCCTCAACCAAAATGGCGGCGGAGAGCTCGGCGGCGCGATTTGGAGCGACCTCCCGCGAGAACTTGGCCCTTTCTGCGAGATTTCCTTCCTTCTGCGATTGGCCGCTCGCAACTCTCGCGGGAATACGGCCCCATAGTTCCCCCGTGTTCTCGCGAGAAGCAGGACTCTCCCTCCCCAAGTCTCGCGGGAATACGCCCCTTTCCGCGCGTTTTCCCCGAGTTCTCGCGAGATGTAGAGCTCTCCGCGCGATTTCCTCTGAAGTCTCGCGAGAGATCCTGCTCACCGATGCGATTTTCCACGAGGTCTCGCGAGAAATAGTCCTCTCCGCGAGATTTCCTCTCAATTCTCGCGAGAGAACGTCTCCCCGGCTCGATTTCCCCTCAGTTCTCCCGAGAAGTAGGCCGCCCCGAGCCTTGCCTTTCCAAATCTCGCGAGAAGACGCCTCACCACGCGATTTCCCCTGTTCCCGCGAGAAGTAGACCTCTTCCCCCCAAGTCCCACAGGAATACGGCCCTTTCCACACTTCTCGCGAGAAATAGGCCTCTCCGCGCGATTTCCTTCCAAGTCCCGCGAGAGGACGCTTCCTCCAGCGCTATTTCTCCCCAATTCTCGCGAGACCTAGGCCGCTCAGTGCGATAACCTTCCCAATTCTCGCGAGAGGACGGCTCCCCGGCGCGATTTCCCACCAATTCTCGCGAGATCCTGGCTCCCTGGCGCGATTTCCCACTAATTCTCGCCAGAAATTGGCTGCTCCGCGAGATTCGCTTCCGAAATCTCGCGAGAGAACGGCGCTCAGGCGCTGTTTCCCCCACTTCTCGCGAGATTTCCTCCCAATTTTCGCGAGAGGTCGGCTCCCCGGCGCGATTTCCCACCCATTCTCGCCAGAAATTGGCTGCTCCCGCGAGATTCGCTTTCGAAATCTCGCGAGAGAACGCTGCTCAGGCGCTGTTTCCCCCACTTCTCGCGAGATTTCCTTCCAATTTTCGCGAGGGGTCGGCTCTCCGGCGCGATTTCCCACCAATTCTCGCGAGACC
>NC_070621.1:703570-721070 GCF_027172205.1 Podarcis raffonei
TTTGCCCCATAGATATTTCCCCCGAATATATTTCCACCAGAGATATTTTGCCCCATAGATATTTCACCCCGAATATATTTTCCCCGAATATATTCCCCCCTGGAGATATTTCACCTGAAGATATTTCACCCCAAAGATATTTCACCCCAAAGATATTTCACCCCAAAGATATTTCACCCCGAATATATTCCCCATGGAGATATTTTGCCCCATAGATATTTCCCCCCGAATATATTTTCCTCCGAAGATTTTTCTCCCCAGAGATATTCCCCCCCGGAGATTTTTCTCCCCAGAGATATTTCACCCCAAAGATATTTCCCCCATATATATTTCCCCTCCAATATATTTCCCCTCGGAGATTTTTCTCCCCAGAGATATTTCACCCCAAAGATATTTCCCCCATATATATTTCCCCCCCAATATATTTCCCCTCGGAGATTTTTCTCCCCAGAGATATTTCACCCCAAAGATATTTCCGCCATATATATTTCCCCCCCCCAATATATTTCCCCCCGGAGATTTTTCTCCCCAGAGATATTTCACCCCAAAGATATTTCCCCCATATATATTTCCCCCCCAATATATTTCCCCCCGGAGAATTTTCTCCCCAGAGATATTTCACCCCAGAGATATTTCACCCCAAAGATATTTTCCCCATATATATTTCCCCCCAATATATTCCCCCCAAAGATTTTTCACCCCAAAGATATTTCCCCCGAAGATTTTTCTCCCCAGAGATATTTCACCCCAAATATATTCCCCATGGTGATATTTTCCCCATATATATTTCCCCCCGTATATATTTTCCTCCGAAGATTTTTCACCCCAAAGATATTTCCCCTGAAGATTTTTCTCCCCAATGATATTTCACCCCGAATATTTTCCCCCTGGAGATATTTTCCCCATATCTATTTCCCCCCAATATATTCCCCCCCTGGAGATATTTCCCCCCGAAGATTTTTCACCCCAAAGATATTTCACCCCAAAGATATTTCCCCCAGAGATATTTCACCCCAAAGATATTCCCCCCGAAGATTTTTCACCCCAGATATTTCACCCCAAAGATATTTCCCCCGAAGATTTTTCTCCCCATATATATTTCACCCCGAATATATTCCCCCTGGAGATATTTTCCCCATATACATTTCCCCCCAATATATTTCCCCCCCCAATATATTTCCCCCCGGAGATTTTTCACCCCAAAGATATTTCACCCCAAAGATATTTCCTCCAGAGATATTTCACCCCAAAGATATTCCCCCCGAAGATTTTTCACCCCAGACATTTTACCCCGAAGATTTTTCTCCCCAGAGATATTTCACCCCGAATATATTCCCCCTGGAGATATTTTCCCCATATACATTTCCCCCCAATATATTTCCCCCCAATATATTTCCCCCCGGAGATTTTTCTCCCCAGAGATATTTCACCCCAAAGATATTTCCCCCATATATATTTCCCCCCAATATATTTCCCCCCCAATATATTTTCCCCCAGAGATTTTTCTCCCCAAAGATATTTCCCCCATATATATTTCCCCCCCCAATATATTTCCCCCCGGAGATTTTTCTCCCCAGAGATATTTCACCCGAAAGATATTCCCCCCGAAGATTTTTCACCCCAGATATTTCACCCCAAAGATATTTCCCCAAAGATTTTTCTCCCCAGAGATATTTCACCCCGAATATATTCCCCCTGGAGATATTTTCCCCATATATATTTCCCCCCCAATATATTTCCCCCCGGAGATTTTTCTCCCCAGAGATATTTCACCCCAAAGATATTTTCCCCATATATATTTCCGCCCAATATATTCCCCCCAGAGATTTTTCACCCCAGAGATATTTCACCCCAAAGATCTTTCACCCCAAAGATATTTCACCCCGAATATATCCCCCCAGCTTCCTTTCTCCCCCTATCTCTCCCCCCAGATTGGACGACGGCGACTGGGGGGCCGACAAATCCTACGTCTGCGCCTGGAACCTCGACCGCCGGGCCCCCGACCCCCAGCGCCCCGATCTCGTCCTGGACGCCCCCAGTGCCACTATGGGGCTGGCCTTCCACCCGCGCCGCCCGTCCGTCCTCGCCGGTAGGCCCGCCCTGGCGCCTGTCGGCCAATCCGGTGTCTCGTCCCTGCCGTCCCTATTGGTTCAAGCGGGAGGAAGGGGCGGGTCTTGCATCCCTTGGCCAATCCGGCCTCTCTCTCCCCACACCCGATTGGGTCCAGCAGGAGGAAGGGGCGGGTCTTGCATCCATTGGCCCATCCGGAGTCTCGTCCCTGCCGTCCCCAGCCCCTATTGGTTCAAGCGGGAGGAAGGGGCGGGTCTTCCATCCACCGGCCAATCCGGCCTCCTGTCCCCCCACCTTCCCCAAACCCCCTATTGGCTCTAGAGGGAGGAAGGGGCGGGTCTTGCATCCATTGGCCAATCCGGCGTCTCGTCCCCGCCTTCCCCAACCCCTATTGGCTCCAGCGGGAGGAAGGGGCGGGTCTTCCATCGGCCAATCCAGCGTCTCCTCTCCGTCTTCCCCAACCCGATTGGCTCCAGCGGGAGGAAGGGGCGGGTCTTGCATCCTGTCAGCCAATCCGGTGTCTCTCCCCCCGCCTTCCCCAACCCCAATTGGCTCTAGCGGGAGGAAGGGGCGGGTCTTCCATCCCATCGGCCAATCCGGCGTCTCGTCCCCGCCTTCCCCAACCCCTATTGGCTCCAGCGGGAGGAAGGGGCGGGTCTTCCATCCATCGGCCAATCCGGCGTCTCGTCCCCGCCTTCCCCAACCCCTATTGGTTCAAGCGGGAGAAAGGGGCGGGTCTTGCATCCATTGGCCAATCCGGCGTCTCGTCCCCGCCTTCCCCAACCCCTATTGGCTCCAGCGGGAGGAAGGGGCAGGTCTTGCATCCATCGGCCAATCCGGTGTCCCGTCCCCGCCTTCCCCAACCACTATTGGTTCAAGCGGAAGGAAGGGGCGGGTCTTCCATCCATTGGCCAATCCGGCGTCTCGTCCCCGCCTTCCCCAACCCCTATTGGCTCCAGCGGGAGGAAGGGGCGGGTCTTGCATCCATCGGCCAATCCGGTGTCCCGTCCCCGCCTTCCCCAACCACTATTGGTTCAAGCGGAAGGAAGGGGCGGGTCTTCCATCCATTGCCCAATTCGGCCTCCTGCCCCCCCCACCTTCCCCAAACCCCTATTGGCTCTAGCAGGAGGAAGGGGCGGGTCTTCCATCCATTGCCCAATTCGGCCTCCTGCCCCCCCACCTTCCCCAAACCCCTATTGGCTCTAGCAGGAGGAAGGGGCGGGTCTTCCATCCCATCGGCCAACCCGGCATCTCATCCCCCCAGTTCCTTCCCCAACCACTATTGGCTCTATCAGGAGGAAGGGGCGGGTCTTCCATCCCATCGGCCAATCCGGCGTCTCGTCCGCCCGCCTTCCGCAACCCCTATTGGCTCTAGCAGCAGGAAGGGGCGGGTCTTACGTCCCGTCGGCCAATCCGGCCTCTCTCCCCACACCCGATTGGCTCCAGCAGGAGGAAGGGACGGATCCTGCGTCCCGTCGGCCAATCCGGCCTCCTGTCCCCCCACCTTCCCCAAACCCCTATTGGCTCTAGAGGGAGGAAGGGGCGGGTCTTGCGTCCCTTGGCCAATCCGGCCTCTCTCTCCCCACACCCGATTAGGTCCAGCAGGAGGAAGGGGCGGGTCTTGCATCCATCGGCCAATCCGGTGTCTCTTCCCCCCACCGTCCCCAACCCCTATTGGCTCTAGCGGGAGTAAGGGGCGTGTCCTGCGTCCCGTTGGGCAATCCGGCCTCCTGTCCCCCCACCTTCCCCAAACCCCTATTGGCTCCAGCAGGAGGAAGGGGCGGGTCTTGCGTCCCTTGGCCAATCCGGCCTCTCTCTCCCCACACCCGATTGGGTCCAGCAGGAGGAAGGGGCGGGTCTTGCATCCATCGGCCAATCCGGTGTCTTGTCCCCGCCTTCCCCAACCACTATTGGCTCCAGCGGGAGGGCGGGGCGGGTCTTCCATCCCATCGGCCAATCCGGCGTCTCGTCCCCGCCTTCCCCAACCACTATTGGTTCAAGCGGGAGGAAGGGGCGGGTCTTGCATCCATCGGCCAATCCGGTGTCTCGTCCCTGCCTTCCCCAACCCCTAT
Source organism: Podarcis raffonei (assembly GCF_027172205.1). Taxonomy (NCBI): domain Eukaryota; kingdom Metazoa; phylum Chordata; class Lepidosauria; order Squamata; family Lacertidae; genus Podarcis; species Podarcis raffonei. Next base: position 707,713 of record NC_070621.1, read on the forward strand.
TGGTTCAAGCGGGAGGAAGGGGCGGGTCTTCCATCCCATCGGCCAATCCGGCGTCTCGTCCCCGCCTTCCCCAACCCCTATTGGCTCCAGCGGGAGGAATGGGCGGGTCTTGCATCCATAGGCCAATCCGGTGTCTCGTCCCCGCCTTCCCCAACCACTATTGGTTCAAGCGGGAGGAAGGGGCGGGTCTTGCATCCATCGGTCAATCCGGTGTCTCGTCCCTGCCTTCCCCAACCCCTATTGGTTCAAGCGGGAGGAATGGGCGGGTCTTCCATCCCATCGGCCAATCCGGCGTCTCGTCCCCGCCTTCCCCAACCCCTATTGGCTCCAGCGGGAGGAATGGGCGGGTCTTGCATCCATAGGCCAATCCGGTGTCTCGTCCCCGCCTTCCCCAACCACTGTTGGTTCAAGCGGGAGGAAGGGGCGGGTCTTGCATCCATCGGCCAATCCGGTGTCTCGTCCCCGCCTTCCCCAACCCCTATTGGCTCTAGCAGCAGGAAGGGGCGGGTCTTACGTCCCGTCGGCCAATCCGGCCTCTCTCTCCCCAACCCAATCGTCTCCAGTGGGAGGAAGGGGCGGGTCTTCCCTCCCTCGGCCAATCGGGCGCCTCCTTTCCCCTCTCAGTGGGGCTGTTCAGTGGGGAAGTCTTGCTGTGGGGCCAGCGGGAGGAAGGGGCGGGTCTTCCATCCCCTCAGCCAATCCAGCCTCTCTCTCCCCAACCCGATCGTCTCCAGCGGCAGGAAGGGGCGGGTCTTCCCTCCCTTGGCCAATCCGGCGTCTCCTTTCCCCTCGCAGTGGGGCTGTTCAGTGGGGAAGTTCTAGTGTGGGGCAAGCAGGAGGAAGGGGCGGGTCTTCCATCCCATCGGCCAATCCAGCGTCTCGTCTCCGTCTTCCCCAACCCGATTGGCTCCAGCAGGAGGAAGGGGCGGGTCCTGCTTCCCGTTGGCCATTCCGGCCTCCTGTCCCCCCACCTTCCTCAAACCCCTATTGGCTCTAGCGGGTGGAAGGGGCGGGTCTTCCATCCCATCGGCCAACCCGGTGTCTCGTCCCCGCCTACCCCAACCCCTATTGGCTCTAGCAGGAGGAAGGGGCGGGTCTTGCATCCAGTGGCCAATCCGGTGTCTCGTCCCCGTCTTCCCCAACCACTGTTGGTTCAAGCGGGAGGAAGGGGCGGGTCTTGCATACATTGGCCAATCCGGCGTCTCGTCCCCGCCTACCCCAACCCCATTGGCTCTAGCAGGAGGAAGGGGCGGGTCTTCCGTCCCGTCAGCCAATCTGCCGTCTCTCCCCCCAACCCGATCGTCTCCAGCGGGAGGAAGGGGCAGGTCTTCCCTCCCTCGGCCAATCGGGCGTCTCCTTTCCCCTCGCAGTGGGGCTGTTCAGTGGGGAAGTCTTGCTGTGGGGCTAGCAGGAGGAAGAGGCGGGTCTTCCGTCCCTCGGCCAATCCGGCCTCTCCCCAACCCGATCGTCTCCAGCGGCAGGAAGGGGCAGGTCTTCCCTCCCTCGGCCAATCCGGCGTCTCCTTTCCCCTCACAGTGGGGCTGTTCAGTGTGGAAGTTCTAGTGTGGGGCAAGCAGGAGGAAGGGGCGGGTCTTCCGTCCCTCGGCCAATCCGGCCTCTCCCCAACCCAATCGTCTCCAGCGGGAGGAAGGGGCGGGACTTGCGTCCCTCGGGCAATCGGGCGCCTCTCTTTCTCTCGCAGTGGGGCTGTTCAGTGGGGCAAGCGGGAGGAAGAGGCAGGTCTGCCTTCCCATTGGCCAATCTGGCCTCTCCCTCCCCAACCCCATTGGCTCCAGCGGCAGGAAGGGGCGGGTCTTCCCTCCCTCGGCCAATCGGGCGCCTCCTCTCCCCTCGCAGTGGGGCTGTTCAGTGGGGAAGTCCTGTTGTGGAACTAGTTGGGGGGCGGGTCCTGCATCCCATTGGCCAATCCGGCGTCTCGTTCCTGCCTTCCCCACACCTGATTGGAGCCAGCGGGAGGAAGGGGCGGGGTCTTCCCTCCCTCGGCCAATCGGGCGCCTCTCTTCCCTCGCAGTGGGGCTGTGCAGTGGGGCAAGTGGGAGGAAGAGGCAGGTCTTCCATCCCATTGGCCAATCCGGCCTCTCCCTCCCCAACCCCATTGGCTCCAGCGGGAGGAAGGGGCGGGTCTTCCCTCCCTCGGCCAATCGGGCGCCTCCTCTCCCCTCGCCGTGGGGCTGTTCAGTGGGGAAGTCTTGCTGTGGGGCTAGTTGAGGGTGGGTCCTGCATCCCATTTGCCAATCCGGCATCTCGTTCCTGCCTTCCCCACACCTGATTGGAGCCAGCGGGAGGAAGGGGCGGGTCTTCCCTCCCTCGGCCAATCGGGCGCCTCCTCTCCCCTCGCCGTGGGGCTGTTCATTGGGGAAGTCCTGTTGGGGGGCTAGTTGGGGGGCGGGTCCTGCATCCCATCGGCCAATCCGGCGTCTCGTTCCTGCCTTCCCCACACCTGATTGGAGCCAGCGGGAGGAAGGGGCGGGTCTTCCCTCCCTCGGCCAATCGGGCGCCTCTCTTCCCTCACAGTGGGGCTGTTCAGTGGGGCAAGCGGGAGGAAGAGGCAGGTCCCATTGGCCAATCTGGCCTCTCCCTCCCCAACCCCATTGGCTCCAGTGGCCGGAAGGGGCGGGTCTTCCCTCCCTCGGCCAATCGGGCGTCTCCTCTCCCCTCGCAGTGGGGCTGTTCAGTGGGGAAGTTCTAGTGTGGGGCAAGCAGGAGGAAGGGGCGGGTCTTCCGTCCCATTGGCCAATCTGCCGTCTCGTCTCCGTCTTCCCCAACCTGATTGGAGCCAGCGGGAGGAAGGGGCGGGTCTTCCCTCCCTCGGCCAATCGGGCGCCTCTCTTTCCTCGCAGTGGGGCTGTTCAGTGGGGCAAGCGGGAGGAAGAGGCAGGTCTGCCATCCCATAGACCAATCCGGCCTCTCCCTCCCCAACCTCATTGGCTCCAGCGGCAGGATGGGGCGGGTCTTCCCTCCCTCGGCCAATCGGGCGCCTCTTCTCCCCTCGCCGTGGGGCTGTTCAGTGGGGAAGTCCTGTTGGGGGGCTAGTTGGGGGGCGGGTCCTGCATCCCATCGGCCAATCCGGCGTCTCGTTCCTGCCTTCCCCACACCTGATTGGAGCCAGCGGGAGGAAGGGGCGGGTCTTCCCTCCCTCGGCCAATCGGGCATCTCCTCTCCCCTCGCCGTGGGGCTGTTCAGTGGGGAAGTCCTGTTGGGGGGCTAGTTGGGGGGCGGGTCCTGCATCCCATCGGCCAATCCGGCGTCTCGTTCCTGCCTTCCCTACACCTGATTGGAGCCAGCGGGAGGAAGGGGCGGGTCTTCCCTCCCTCGGCCAATCGGGCGCCTCCTCTCCCCTCGCAGTGGGGCTGTTCAGTGGGGAAGTCCTGTTGGGGGGCTAGTTGGGGGGCGGGTCCTGCATCCCATCGGCCAATCCGGTGTCTCGTTCCTGCCTTCCCCACACCTGATTGGAGCCAGCAGGAGGAAGGGGCGGGTCTTCCCTCCCTCGGCCAATCGGGCATCTCCTCTCCCCTCGACGTGGGGCTGTTCAGTGGGGAAGTCTTGCTGTGGGGCTAGTTGGGGGCGGGTCCTGCATCCCATTTGCCAATCCGGCGTCTCGTTCCTGCCTTCCCCACACCTGATTGGAGCCAGCGGGAGGAAGGGGCGGGTCTTCCCTCCCTCGGCCAATCGGGCGCCTCTCTTCCCTCACAGTGGGGCTGTTCAGTGGGGCAAGCGGGAGGAAGAGGCAGGTCCCATTGGCCAATCCGACCTCTCCCTCCCCAACCCCATTGGCTCCAGCGGCAGGAAGGGGCGGGTCTTCCCTCCCTCGGCCAATCCGGCGTCTCCTTTCCCCTCACAGTGGGGCTGTTCAGTGGGGAAGTTCTAGTGTGGGGCAAGCAGGAGGAAGGGGCGGGTCTTCCGTCCCATTGGCCAATCCGGTGTCTCGTTCCTGCCTTCCCCACACCTGATTGGAGCCAGCGGGAGGAAGGGGCGGGCCTTCCCTCCCTCGGCCAATCGGGTGCCTCTCTCCCCTCGCAGTGGGGCTGTTCAGTGGGGAAGTCCTGGTCTGGGACACCGGCCGGCCGGAAGACCCACTGATCTGGAGGAGCGGCATGACGGACGACTCGCACACGGACCCCGTGTACCAGGTAGGTCAAAAGGGGTCAGGTGACCCCGGGGAGGGCGGGTCCCGGTCTGACTTCCTGTCATGGGAGCCAGGGAAGGAAGTGTCCCTTGCTGACTTCCTGTCATGTGATGCAGGACGACTCGCACACGGACCCCGTGTACCCGGTAGGGAAAAGCGGGTCAGGTGACCCGGGGAGGGCGGGGCCCTGTCTGACTTCCTGTCGTGTGAGCCAGGGAAGGAAGTGGCCCCTTTCACTTCCTGTTATGTGATACAGGGAAGGAAGTGTCCCTTTCTGACTTCCTGTCATGTGAAACAGGACGACTCGCACACGGACCCCCGGAAAAGGGGTCAGGTGACCCGGGGGAGGGCAGGTCCCTTGCTGACTTCCTGTCGTGGGACCTGGCACAGGAAGTGTCCCTGTTTCGGCCATGTGACTCAGTGAAGGGCGTGTCCCTTCCTGTCTTCCTGTCATGTGACCTGGCATAGGATGTGTCTTTCTGACTTCCTGTCGCTTGACCCAGCATAGGAAGTGTGTCTTTCTGACTTCCTGTCGCTTGACCCAGCATAGGAAGTGTGTCTTTCTGACTTCCTGTCGCTTGACCCAGCATAGGAAGTGTGTCTTTCTGACTTCCTGTCATTTGACCCAACATAGGATGTGTCCCTTTCTGTCTTCTTGTCATGTGACCCAGAATAGGATGTGCTCCTTTCTGACTTCCTGTCATGTGATCCAGTGAAGGGTGTTTCCCTTTCTGACTTCCTGTCATGTGACTCAGTGAAGGATGTGTCCTTTTGGGGTCTGGTCATGTGATCCAGGGAAGGATGTGTTCCTTTCCGACTTCCTGTCATGTGACATAGCATAGGATGTGTTCCTTTCTGACTTCCTGTCGTGTGATCCAGGGAAGGGTGTTTCCCTTTCTGACTTCCTGTCATGTGACTCAGTGAAGGATGTGTCCCTTTGTGGTCTGGTCATGTGACTTAGTGCAGGATGTGTTCCTTTCCGACTTCCTGTCATGTGACATAGCATAGGATGTGTTCCTTTCTGACTTCCTGTCTTGTGATCCAGGGAAGGGTGTGCTCCTTTCTGACTTCCTGTCTTGTGATCCAGGGAAGGGTGTTTCCCTTTCTGACTTCCTGTCATGTGACATAGCATAGGATGTGTTCCTTTCTGACTTCCTGTCGTGTGATCCAGGGAAGGGTGTGCCCCTTTCTGACTTCCTGTCATGTGACTCGGTGAAGGATGTGTCCCGGTCATGTGACATTTCTGTCTTCTGGTCATGTGATCCAAGGATGTGTTCTGGTCATGTGATCCAGGGAAGGATGTGTCAAGGTCATGTGATCCAGGGGAGGGTGTGTCCCTTTCTGACTTCCTGTCATGTGACCCAGGGAAGGATGTGGCCCTTTGTGGTCTGGTCATGTGATCCAGGGAAGAGTGTGTCCCTTTCGGACTTCCTGTCATGTGACTTGGTGAAGGGCGTGTCCCTTTGGGGTCTGGTCATGTGATCCAGGGAAGGATGTGCCGTTTTCTGACTTCCTGTCATGTGACCCAGCATAGGATGTGCCACCGTCTTCTGGTCATGTGACCCAGGGAAGGGCGTGTCCCGCTGTCTTCTGGTCATGTGACTTAGTGCAGGATGTGTCCCTTTCTGACTTCCTGTCATGTGACCCAGCATAGGAAGTGCCCCTTTCTTACTTCCTGTCATATGACCCAGCATAGGATTTGTCCCTTTGTGGTCTGGTCATGTGACCCAGGGATGGATGTGTCCCTTTCGGACTTCCTGTCATGTGATCCGGTGAAGGATGTGTCCCGGTCATGTGACCTGGCATAGGATGTGTCCCTTTCTGTCTTCCTGTCATGTGACCCTGCATAGGATCTGTTCCTTTCTGACTTCCTGTCATATGACCCAGCATAGGATGTGCCCTTTTCTGACTTCCTGTCATGTGACCAAGCATTTATTATTATTTTTTAGTTTAATTTTACTTTAATTTTTTACTTTAATTTTACTTTAATTTTTTAGTCTAATTTTACTTTAGTTTTCAGGTTTAATTTTTTGGTTTAATTTTTTGGTTTAATTTTAGTTGAATATTAAATTAAAGTGAAAAATTAAACTAAAATTATTGTTTAATTTTTTTAGTTTAATTTTAATTTTCATTTAATTTTTAATTAAACTAAAAAATTAAACTAAAATTATAGTTTAATTTTAGTTTAATTTTCTAGTTTAATTTTAGCTTAATTTTACTTTAATTTTTTAGTTTAATAGTAGTTTAATTTTTTCGTTTAATTTTCATTTAATTTTTTCGTTTAATTGTTGTTTAATTTTTTCGTTTAATTTTTTCAATCGGAAATCAAAGATGGCCGCCCGCCCTTTGCCCCCATCAGGTGACCTGGCTGATAGTTGTTTTCATTTCATTTCATCATTTCATTTTATTTTATATTCTTTTCTCATGGGAAAAAAGGGACGAGAGGGTTTATTTATTTTTATTTTTATTTTAAAATTTTGATTTGATTTGATTTTGATTTGATTTTGATTTTAACTTTAACTTTAATTTTAATTTAATTTTAATTTATTTTTTTAATTTTAATTTGACTTGCTTTTGCTTTTAATGCTAATTTTAATTTTGATTTTTGATTTTGATAATTTTGATTTTGATTTTTTGAATTGGAAATCAAACATGGCCGCCCACCCTTTCCCCCCATCAGGTGACCTGGCTCCCGGGTGACAAACAGCCCCGCCTCCTGAGCTCCTCGACTGACGGCAAGATCCTCCTATGGCAGGAGGGGAATGACGGGCTCCTCGAACCCGTGGCCGGCTTCGCCTTGGCCCTGCAGCAGATCCCCCGGGGGGCCAGGCCCAAGAAGGTCAGTTGGGGGTCAGGGTTGGGGGTCAGGGTTGGGAGTCGGGGTCGGGGTCAAGTTCGAGGCTTGGGGTTGGGGGTCAGGGTTGGGGGTCAGGGAGAGACCCTATAAGGGGGTCCCAGGAGATTGTTACCCGTGGGTTGGGGGTCGGGGTTGGGGGTCATGGTCGGGCGTCAGGGTTGGGGGTCAGAGGTTGGGGTTGGGGGTCAGGGTTGGGGGTTGGGGGTCAGGGAGAGACCCTATAAGGGGGTCCCGGGAGATTGTTACCTGTCGGGTTGGGGGTCAGGGTTGGGGGGTCAGGATTGGGGTCAGGTTGGGGATCACAGATCGGGGTTGGGGGTCAGGGTTGGGGTTGAGGGTCAGGGTTGGGGGTTGGGAAGATACTCTTTACGGGAGTCCTGGGAGAACGTTGCCCCATAACCTGCCCCGAGGGTGTCCTCCTATAGGGAGATGGTTCTCCTATAGGGTGTTCTGAGTGGGTCAGGGTTGGGGGTCAGGGTTGGGGGTCAGGGGTTGGGGGTCGGGGTCAAGTTCGAGGCTTGGGGTTAGGGGTCGGGCTTGGGAGTTGGGGAGAGACCCTATAAGGGGGTCCCGGGAGATTGTTACCCGTGGGTTGGGGGTCATGGTCGGTGTCAGGGTTGGGGGTCAGGGTCTGGGTTGGGGGTGAGGGAGAGACCCTATAAGGGGATCCCGGGAGATTGTTACCCGTTGGGTTGGGGGTTGGGGTTTGGGGTCAGGGTTAGGGGTCGGGGTTGGGCGTCAGGGTTGGGGGTCAGAGGTTGGGGTTGGGAGTCAGAGGTTGGGGTTGGGAGTCAGGGTTGGGGGTCAGGGTCAGGGTTGGGGGTCAGGGAGAGACCCTATAAGGGGTCCCGGGAGATTGTTACCCGTCGGGTTGGGGGTCAGGGTTGGAGGTCGGGGTTGGGGGTTGGGGGTCGGGCTTGGGGGTCAGGGAGAGACCCTATAAGGGGGTCCCGACAGATCATTACCCGTTGGGTTGGGGGTCAGGGTTGGGGGTCATGGTGTCAGGGTTGGGCATCAGGGTTGGGGGTCAGAGGTTGGGGTTGGGAATCAGAGGTTGGGGGTCAGGGGTCAGGGTTGGGGGTCAGGGTTAGGGGTCGGGGGTCAGGGAAAGACCCTATAAGGGGGTCCCGGGAGATCATTATCCGTCAGGTTGGGTGTCAGGGTTGGAGGTCGGGGTTGGGGGTCAGGGTTGGGGGTCAGGGTCAGGGTTGGGGGTCAGGGAGAGACCCTATAAGGGGATCCCGGGAGATCGTTACCCGTTGGGTTGGGGGTCGGGGTTGGGGGTCATGGTTGGTGTCAGGGTTGGGCGTCAGGGTTGGGGGTCAGAGGTTGGGGTTGGGGGTCAGGGGTCAGGGTTGGGGTCAGGGTTGGGGGTCGGGGAGAGACCCTATAAGGGGGTGCCGGGAGATCGTTACCCGTTGGGTTGGGGTTGGGGGTCAGGGTCGGGGGTCGGGGAGAGACCCTATAAGGGGGTCCCGGGAGATTGTTACCCGTGGGTTGGGGCTCAGGGTGTTCTGAGGGAGTTGGGGGGAATGTTCTCCTATAGGGTGCTCCTTAGGGGTCGAGGGGGGGACCGTCATGCTATAGGGTGCTCTGAGGGAATTGGGGGGACTGTCATTCTATGGGGTGCTCTGAGGGACTTGGGGGTCAGAGCGACCATTATCCTATAGGGTGCTACGAGGGTGTCCAGGGGACCCTTATCCTATAGGGTGCTCCGAGGGACTTGGGGGTCAGGGGGACCCTTATCCTATAGGGTGCTACCTCTGGGAACGGGGGGAAGTCGGCCCCACGGCGGGAAACTCACGCCCCCCTCCTTCCTTCCTGCCCCACAGATTTCCCGTGGGGCCGCCCCGCTGGGGGTCACGGTCCTCTCCTTCTCCCTCTTTGAACCCTTCCTCCTCCTTCCCCACATCACTGCCCCCTAATCTCCTCCTCCTGCCCCACAGATTTCCTGTGTTAACTCATAGCCCCCTAATTTCCTCCTCCTGCCCCACAGATTTCCCCGGGGAACTCACAACCCCCTCATTTCCTACTCCTGCCCCACAGCATTATGGGGGGCGCCACCCTCCTGCCCCACAGATTTTCCGTGTTAACTCACAGCCCCCTCATTTCCTCCTCCTGCCCCACAGCATTATGGGGGGCGCCACCCTCCTGCCCCACAGATTTTCCGTGTTAACTCACAGCCCCCTCATTTCCTCCTCCTGCCCCAAAGCATTATGGGGGGCGCCACCCTCCTGCCCCACAGATTTCCTGTGTTAACTCACAGCCCCCTCATTTCCTCCTCCTGCCCCACAGCATTATGGGGGGCGCCACCCTCCTGCCCCACAGATTTTCCATGTTAACTCACAGCCCCCTCATTTCCTCCTCCTGCCCCAAAGATTTTCCGTGTTAACTCACAGCCCCCTCATTTCCTCCTCCTGCCCCACAGCATTATGGGGGGCTCCACCCTCCTGCCCCACAGATTTCCCGTGTTAACTCACAGCCCCCTCATTTCCTCCTCCTGCCCCACAGCATTATGGGGGGCGCCACCCTCCTGCCCCACATTTTCCGTGTTAACTCACAGCCCCCTCATTTCCTCCTCCTGCCCCACAGCATTATGGGGGGCGCCACCCTCCTGCCCCACAGATTTTCCGTGTTAACTCACAACCCCATTTCCTCCTCCTGCCCCACAGCATTATGGGGGGCTCCACCCTCCTGCCCCACAGATTTTCCGTGTTAACTCACAACCCCATTTCCTCCTCCTGCCCCACAGCATTATGGGGGGCGCCACCCTCCTGCCCCACAGATTTTCCGTGTTAACTCACAGCCCCCTCATTTCCTCCTCCTGCCCCACAGCATTATGGGGGGCTCCACCCTCCTGCCCCACAGATTTCCCGTGTTAACTCACAGCCCCCTCATTTCCTCCTCCTGCCCCACAGCATTATGGGGGGCTCCACCCTCCTGCCCCACAGATTTTCCGTGTTAACTCACAGCCCCCTCATTTCCTCCTCCTGCCCCACAGCATTATGGGGGGCGCCACCCTCCTGCCCCACAGATTTTCCGTGTTAACTCACAGCCCCCTCATTTCCTCCTCCTGCCCCACAGCATTATGGGGGGCGCCACCCTCCTGCCCCACAGATTTTCCATGTTAACTCACAACCCCATTTCCTCCTCCTGCCCCACAGCATTATGGGGGGCGCCACCCTCCTGCCCCACAGATTTTCCGTGTTAACTCACAGCCCCCTCATTTCCTCCTCCTGCCCCACAGCATTATGGGGGGCGCCACCCTCCTGCCCCACAGATTTTCTGTGTTAACTCACAGCCCCCTCATTTCCTCCTCCTGCCCCACAGCATTATGGGGGGCGCCACCCTCCTGCCCCACAGATTTTCAGTGTTAACTCACAGCCCCCTCATTTCCTCCTCCTGCCCCACAGCATTATGGGGGCGCCACCCTCCTGCCCCACAGATTTCCCCTGGGAACTCACAGCCCCCTCATTTCCTCCTCCTGCCCCACAGCATTATGGGGGGCGCCACCCTCCTGCCCCACAGATTTTCCGTGTTAACTCACAACCCCATTTCCTCCTCCTGCCCCACAGCATTATGGGGGGCGCCACCCTCCTGCCCCACAGATTTTCCGTGTTAACTCACAGCCCCCTCATTTCCTCCTCCTGCCCCACAGCATTATGGGGGGCTCCACCCTCCTGCCCCACAGATTTTCTGTGTTAACTCACAGCCCCCTCATTTCCTCCTCCTGCCCCACAGCATTATGGGGGGCGCCACCCTCCTGCCCCACAGATTTTCAGTGTTAACTCACAGCCCCCTCATTTCCTCCTCCTGCCCCACAGCATTATGGGGGCGCCACCCTCCTGCCCCACAGATTTCCCCTGGGAACTCACAGCCCCCTCATTTCCTCCTCCTGCCCCACAGCATTATGGGGGGCGCCACCCTCCTGCCCCACAGATTTCCCGTGTTAACTCACAGCCCCCTCATTTCCTCCTCCTGCCCCACAGCATTATGGGGGGCGCCACCCTCCTGCCCCACAGATTTTCCGTGTTAACTCACAGCCCCCTCATTTCCTCCTCCTGCCCCACAGCATTATGGGGGGCGCCACCCTCCTGCCCCACAGATTTTCCGTGTGAACTCACAGCCCCCTCATTTCCTCCTCCTGCCCCACAGCATTATGGGGGGCGCCACCCTCCTGCCCCACAGATTTTCCGTGTTAACTCACAGCCCCCTCATTTCCTCCTCCTGCCCCACAGCATTATGGGGGGCGCCACCCTCCTGCCCCACAGATTTTCCATGTTAACTCACAGCCCCCTCATTTCCTCCTCCTGCCCCACAGCATTATGGGGGGCGCCACCCTCCTGCCCCACAGATTTTCCGTGTTAACTCACAGCCCCCTCATTTCCTCCTCCTGCCCCACAGCATTATGGGGGGCGCCACCCTCCTGCCCCACAGATTTTCCGTGTTAACTCACAACCCCATTTCCTCCTCCTGCCCCACAGCATTATGGGGGGCTCCACCCTCCTGCCCCACAGATTTTCCGTGTTAACTCACAGCCCCCTCATTTCCTCCTCCTGCCCCACAGCATTATGGGGGGCGCCACCCTCCTGCCCCACAGATTTTCCGTGTTTACTCACAGCCCCCTCATTTCCTCCTCCTGCCCCACAGCATTATGGGGGGCGCCACCCTCCTGCCCCCCAGATTTTCCGTGTTAACTCACAGCCCCCTCATTTCCTCCTCCTGCCCCACAGCATTATGGGGGGCGCCACCCTCCTGCCCCACAGATTTTCCATGTTAACTCACAGCCCCCTCATTTCCTCCTCCTGCCCCACAGCATTATGGGGGGCGCCACCCTCCTGCCCCACAGATTTTCCATGTTAACTCACAACCCCATTTCCTCCTCCTGCCCCACAGCATTATGGGGGGCGCCACCCTCCTGCCCCACAGATTTTCCGTGTTAACTCACAACCCCATTTCCTCCTGCTGCCCCACAGCATTATGGGGGGCTCCACCCTCCTGCCCCACAGATTTTCCGTGTTAACTCACAGCCCCCTCATTTCCTCCTCCTGCCCCACAGCATTATGGGGGGCGCCACCCTCCTGCCCCACAGATTTTCCATGTTAACTCACAGCCCCCTCATTTCCTCCTCCTGCCCCACAGCATTATGGGGGGCGCCACCCTCCTGCCCCACAGATTTTCCATGTTAACTCACAACCCCATTTCCTCCTCCTGCCCCACAGCATTATGGGGGGCGCCACCCTCCTGCCCCACAGATTTTCCGTGTTAACTCACAACCCCATTTCCTCCTGCTGCCCCACAGCATTATGGGGGGCTCCACCCTCCTGCCCCACAGATTTTCCGTGTTAACTCACAGCCCCCTCATTTCCTCCTCCTGCCCCACAGCATTATGGGGGGGCTCCACCCTCCTGCCCCACAGATTTCCCGTGTTAACTCACAGCCCCCTCATTTCCTCCTCCTGCCCCACAGCATTATGGGGGGCGCCACCCTCCTGCCCCACAGATTTTCCGTGTTAACTCACAACCCCATTTCCTCCTCCTGCCCCACAGCATTATGGGGCGCGCCACCCTCCTGCCCCACAGATTTTCCGTGTTAACTCACAAACCCATTTCCTCCTCCTGCCCCACAGCATTATGGGGGGCGCCACCCTCCTGCCCCACAGATTTTCCGTGTTAACTCACAGCCCCCTCATTTCCTCCTCCTGCCCCACAGCATTATGGGGGGCGCCACCCTCCTGCCCCACAGATTTTCCGTGTAAACTCACAACCTCCTCATTTCCTCCTCTCCCGCCCCACAGATTTCCCGTGGGGCCACGCTGCTGGGGGTCACGGCCCTCTCCTTCTCCCCCTTTGACCCCACGGTCTTCATCGCGGGGACCGAAGGGGGCGACGTCCTCAAGTGCTGGGCGGGGGCCGAGACCCCCGCCGTGGGGCCGCACTTGGGGGGCGGCCTGCCCCTCAAGGCCCCCGCCCAGCTGGCCTTTGCGCCCCACGGCGGGCCCGTCTACTCAGTCAGCTGCTCGCCGTTCCACAGGTGAGGCCCGGGCCGTTTATTATTATTATTATTATTATTATTATTATTATTATTATTACTACTACTAGTAGTAGTGAGCCAGAGGCAGCTATTATTATTGTTGTTGTTGTTGTTGTTGTTACTAGTAGTAGTAGTGAGCCAGAGGCTGCTATTATTATTATTATTATTATTATTATTATTATTATTCTTATTCTTATTCTTATTATTATTCTTATTCTTATTATTGTTACTAGTAGTAGTAGTGAGCCAGAGGCTGCTGCTATTATTATTATTATTATTATTATTATTATTATTATTATTATCATTATCATTATCATTATT
>NC_070621.1:723570-743570 GCF_027172205.1 Podarcis raffonei
TTTTGGTAATTACTAATTATTACTTTTACTTATCATTACTTATTACTTGTCACTGTTCCTTTTACTTACCATTATTACTTACCATCATTTTTACTATATATTTGCTTCTTACTCCTTTGAATTATTCCTTTAGATATTACTTTTACTTACTACTGCTTTTGGTCATTACTAATTATTACTTTGACTTATCATTACTTATTACTCGTCACTGTTCCTTTTACTTACCATTATTACTCACCATTATTTTTACTTATATTTGCTTCTTACTCCTTTGAATTACTCCTTTAGGTATTACTTACTTCTTTTACTAATTCCTTTTTTTACTTACTCCCTTTTTAATTATTACTCGTTACTTACTATTACTCACTGCTTCCACTTCATTCTTATTACTTACTACTCTTTTATTTATTACTCCCGCGAGGAACCTGTTTTTGAGCGGAGGGACCGACGGCCATGTTCACCTCTACTCCATGCTGCAGGCGCAGCCCCTAGTATCTCTGCAACTCTCCAAGAAGTATGTTTTTGGCGTCAGGTGGTCCCCCATCCGGCCCCTGGTCTTCGCCGCCGTTACTGGGGAAGGTACTACTATTACTATTACTACTACTACCTACTACCTACTACTATTACTACTGCTACTACTACTACTACCCTGCCTGGGCTTCCCCAGCCACCACTACTATTAATATTACTACTACTACTACTACTACTACTACCACCACCACCACCACCACCCTGCCTGGGCTTCCCCAGCCACTACTACTATTAATATTACTACTACTACTACTACTACTACCCTGCCTGGGCTTCCCCAGCCACTACTACTATTAATATTACTACTACGACTACTACGACTACTACTACCACCCTTCCTGGGCTTCCCCAGCCACTACTACTACTATTACTACTACTACTACTACTATTACTACTACTACTACTACTAATAATAATAATAATAATAATAATAACAACTTATTATTTATACCCAGCCTGGGCTTCCGCAGCTGCTACTAGTAGTACTGCTTTATTACTTATACCCTGCCTGGGCTTCCCCAGCCACTTACTACTATTACTATTACTACTACTACTACTACCTACTACTACTACCCTGCCTGGGCTTCCCCAGCCACCACTACTATTAATATTACTACTACGACTACTACGACTACTACTACCACCCTTCCTGGGCTTCCCCAGCCACTACTACTATTACTACTACTACTACTACTACTAATAATAATAATAATAACAACTTATTATTTATACCCAGCCTGGGCTTCCGCAGCTGCTACTAGTAGTATTGCTTTATTACTTATACCCTGCCTGGGCTTCCCCAGCCACTTACTACTACTATTACTACTACTACTACTACTACTACTACTACTACTACTACTACTACCCTGCCTGGGCTTCCCCAGCCACTACTACTATTAATACTACTACTACTACTACTACTACCACCACCACCACCCTTCCTGGGCTTCCCCAGCCACTACTACTACTAGTAGTAGTAGTACTAATAACAACAACTACCCTGCCTGGGCTTCCCCAGCCACTACTACTATTAATATTACTACGACTACTACGACTACTACTACCACCCTTCCTGGGATTCCCCAGCCACTACTACTACTACTATTACTACTACTACTATTACTACTACTACTACTAGTAGTAGTAGTAGTAGTAATAATAATAATAGCAACTTATTATTTATACCCAGCCTGGGCTTCCGCAGCTGCTACTAGTAGTACTGCTTTATTACTTATACCCTGCCTGGGCTTCCCCAGCCACTTACTACTACTATTACTATTACTACTACTACCTACTACTACTATTACTACCCTGCCTGGGCTTCCCCAGCCACTACTACTATTAATATTACTACTATGACTACTACTACCACCCTTCCTGGGCTTCCCCAGCCACTATTACTACTACTACTATTACTACTACTGCTACTACTACTACTACTACTACTAATAATAATAACAACTTATTATTTATACCCAGCCTGGGCTTCCGCAGCTGCTGTTCGCTGTATGAAATTAAATTATTTAACTTAATATATTTCATATTAAAATATTTCTTTAAGTTTATTAAAATATTTAATGTTTATTTAATTTTTCTTCGCTGTATGAAATTAAATTAAATTAAGTATTTATTTAACTTAATATATTTCATATTAAAACATTTCTTTAAGTTTATTAAAATATTTAATGTTTATTTAATTTTTCTTCGCTGTATGAAATTAAATTAAGTATTTATTTAACTGAATATATTTCATATTAAAATATTTCTTTAAGTTTATTAAAATATTTAATGTTTATTTAATTTTTCTTCGCTGTATTAAATTAAATTAAGTATTTATTTAACTTTATATATTTCATATTAAAATATTTCTTTATTAAAATATTTAATGTTTATTTAATTTTTCTTCGCTGTATGAAATTAAATTAAATTAAGTATTTATTTAACTTATATAAAGTTAAATTAATATAAGTTTCATATTAATATTAATTTCATATTAAAATATTCCTTTAAGTTTATTAAAATATTTAATGTTTATTTAATTTTTCTTCGCTGTATGAAATTAAATTAAGTATTTATTTAACTTAATATATTTCATATTAAAATATTTCTTTAAGTTTATTAAAATATTTAATGTTTAATTTTTCTTCGCTGTATTAAATTAAATAAAGACTTAATTAATTTAATATATTCATTTATTTAAATTGAAATGTATTCGAATATTTATTGAATATTTCTCTGTTTTCCCCCCAGGGGAAATCCATCTCTTTGACTTCGGCCAAAACTCCCAGAAGCCCTCGCTCTCCGTCCGTCAAAGCCCAGAGCCCGCCTACTGCCTGGAGTTCAACCCCAGGCGGGCTCAGCTATTGGCCGCCGGGGACGGAGGGGGCGGGGTTAAAATATGGCAGCTGGGCGGGGAATTCGGAGAGGAAGGAGGGAGGGAGAGGAGCCAGCTGGAGATGCTGGCCAATGAGGTGAGCGATTGAGGGGGACACAACTCGACAACGCAACACAAGTCAACACAACTCAACACAAGTCAATGCAAGTCAACACAAGTCAACACAACTCAACACAGGTCAACACAACTCAACGCAACTCAACACAAGTCAATGCAAGTCAACACAACTCAACACCAGTCAATGCAAGTCAATGCAAGTCAACACAAGTCAACACAACACAACTCAATGCAAGTCAACACAACTCAACACAAGTCAATGCAACTCAAGACAAGTCAAGGCAACTCAACACAACTCAACACAAGTCAATGCAAGTCAACACAACTCAACACAAGTCAATGCAAGTCAACACAACTCAACGCAAGTCAACACAACTCAACACAGGTCAACACAGGTCAACACAAGTCAATGCAAGTCAACACAACTCAACGCAACTCAAGACAAGTCAAGGCAACTCAACGCAAATCAATGCAAGTCAACACAAGTCAACACAACTCAACCCACATCAACGCAACTCAAGACAAGTCAACGCAACTCGACACAAGTCAACGCAACTCAAGGCAACTCAACATAGAATCCAATAAGTCAATGCAACACAACTCAACACAGGTCAACGCAACTCAACACAAGTCAGCGCAAGTCAACGCAATGAAACGTAACTCAACACAGGTCAACGCAACTCAACACAAGTCAACACAACTCAACACAAGTCTACCCAACTCAACACAACTCGACAACCCAAGTCAACTCAATGAAACTCAACGCAGTCCAACACAACACAAGTCAACGCAACTCAACACAAGTCAACGCAATATAACTCAACCCAACGCAACCCAAGTCAACTCAATGCAATGCAACGCAACTCAAGCCCTCGCTCTCCGTCCGTCAAAGCCCAGAGCCCGCCTACTGCCTGGAGTTCAACCCAAGGCGGGCCCAGCTATTGGCCGCCGGGGACGGAGGGGGCGGGGTTAAAATATGGCAGCTGGGCGGGGAATTCGGCGAGGAAGGAGGGAGGGAGAGGAGCCAGCTGGAGATGCTGGCCAATGAGGTGAGCGATTGAGGGGGACACAACTCGACAACGCAACGCAAGTCAACACAACTCAACGCAAGTCAACACAACTCAACACAAGTCAACACAACTCAACACAACTCAACCCAGCTCAACACAACCCAACTGATTAAGGGTGGGAAGGGTGACAGAACTGAACAACACAACAAAAGTCAACACAACTCAACGCAAGTCAACACAACTCAACCCAAGTCAAGACAAGTCAACGGAACTCAACACAACGCAAGGCAAGTCAACACAACTCAACAGAAGTCAACACAATTCAACACAAGTCAATGCAAATCAACACAACTCAACAGAAGTCAACGCAAGTCAACACAACTCAATGCAAATCAACACAACTCAACACAAGTCAACGCAAGTCAACACAACTCAATGCAACTCAACACAAGTCAACGCAAGTCAACACAAGTCAACATAACACAGCTCAAGGCAAGTCAAGGCAACTCAACACAACTCAAGTCAACTCAACTGAATGCAACGCAACTCAATTCAACTCAGCAATTCAACACAACTCAACCCAAGTCAACACAACGCAAGACAAGTCAACGCAACTCAATGAAACTCAACCCAGGTCAAGACAAGTCAACGCAACTCAACACAACTCAATGCAATGCAACTCAACACAACGCAACACAAAATGCAACTCAACGCAACTCAACCCAAGTCAACGCAACACAATGCAACCCAAGTCAACACAACTCGATGCAAGTCAACCCAAGTCAACGCAACACAATGCAACCCAAGTCAACGCAATCAACACAACTCAATGCAAGTCAATAAAATTCAACGCAACTCAATGCAACCCAACCGAAGTCAAGGCAACTCAACACAACTCAACCCAAGTCAACACAACTCAATGAAACTCAACGCAGTGCAACACAACTCAACCCAACTCAACGCAACTCAACCGAAGTCACGCAACTCAACCCAATTCAACGCAATGCAACTCAACTCTCCGTCCGTCAAAGCCCAGAGCCCGCCTACTGCCTGGAGTTCAACCCCAGGCGGGCTCAGCTATTGGCTGCCGGGGACGGAGGGGGCGGGGTTAAAATATGGCAGCTGGGCGGGGAATTCGGAGAGGAAGGAGGGAGGGAGAGGAGCCAGCTGGAGATGCTGGCCAATGAGGTGAGCGATTGAGGGGGACACAACTCGACAACGCAACACAACTCAACACAACTCAACACAAGTCAACACACAACCCAATAACTCAATGCAACGCAACCCAAGTCAACACAACTCAACCCAAGTCAACGCAACTCAACACAAGTCAATGCAAGTCAACACAAGTCAACACAAGTCAACAGAAGTCAACACAACTCAATGCAAGTCAACACAACTAAACGCAAGTCAACACAACTCAACGCAACACAAGTCAAGGCAAGTCAACGCAACTCAACCCAAGTCCAACACAACTCAACCCAAGTCAATGCAAGTCAACTCAATGCAACTCAACATAACGCAACTCAACACAGCTCAACGAAACGCAACACAACTCAACGCAACCCAACGGAACTCAACACAAGTCAATGCAATGAAACACAACTCAACACAGGTCAACGCAACTCAGCACAAGTCAACGCAAGTCAACGCAATGAAACGTAACTCAACACAGGTCAACACAACTCAACGCAACCCAACGGAACTCAACACAAGTCAACACAAGTCAACACAACTCAACACAAGTCTACCCAACTCAACACAACTCGACAACCCAAGTCAACGCAACTCAACACAACTCAACCCAAGTCAACTCAATGAAACTCAACGCAGTCCAACACAACACAAGTCAACGCAACTCAACACAAGTCAACGCAATATAACTCAACCCAACGCAACCCAAGTCAACTCAATGCAATGCAACGCAACTCAAGCCCTCGCTCTCCGTCCGTCAAAGCCCAGAGCCCGCCTACTGCCTGGAGTTCAACTCCAGGCAGGCTCAGCTATTGGCCGCCGGGGACGGAGGGGGCGGGGTTAAAATATGGCAGCTGGGCGGGGAATTCGGCGAGGAAGGAGGGAGGGAGAGGAGCCAGCTGGAGATGCTGGCCAATGAGGTGAGCGATTGAGGGGGACACAACTCGACAACGCAACCCAAGTCAACACAACTCAACCCAAGTCAACGCAACTCAACACAAGTCAATGCAAGTCAACGCAACTCAACACAAGTCAATGCAAGTCAACGCAACTCAACACAAGTCAATGCAAGTCAAGACAAGTCAAGTCAACTCAACACAAGTCAATGCAAGTCAACACAAGTCAACACAACTCAACCCACATCAACGCAACTCAAGACAAGTCAACGCAACTCGACACAAGTCAACGCAACTCAAGGCAACTCAACACAGAACCCAATAAGTCAATGCAACACAACTCAACACAAGTCAACGCAACTCAACACAACTCAACCGATTGAGGGTGGGAAGGGTGACACAACTCAACACAAGTCAACGCAACTCAACACACAAGTCAATAACTCAACGCAACTCAATTCACAACTCAACACAACTGAGGGTGGGAAGGGAAAGGGGACTGGGGGGTGACACAACTCAACAATGCAAGGCAGCGCAACTCAACACAAGTCAACGCAAGTCAAGACAAGTCAACGCAACTCAATGAAACACAACACAACTCATGGCAAGTCAAGGCAACTCAACGCAACGCAACTCAATGCAGCGCAACAACTCAAAACAAGTCAATACAAGTCAACTCAATGCAACTCAACATAACGCAACTCAACACAGCTCAATGAAACGCAACCCAACTCAACGCAACCCAACGGAACTCAACACAAGTCAACACAAGTCAACGCAATGAAACACAACTCAACACAGGTCAACGCAACTCAACACAAGTCAACGCAAGTCAACGCAATGAAACGTAACTCAACACAGGTCAACGCAACTCAACACAAGTCTACCCAACTCAACCCAAGTCTACCCAACTCAACACAACTCGACAACCCAAGTCAACTCAATGAAGCTCAACGCAGTCCAACACAACTCAACACAAGTCAACGCAACTCAACACAAGTCAACGCAATATAACTCAACCCAACGCAACCCAAGTCAACTCAATGCAATGCAACTCAACTCAAGCCCTCGCTCTCCGTCCGTCAAAGCCCAGAGCCCGCCTACTGCCTGGAGTTCAACCCAAGGCGGGCTCAGCTATTGGCCGCCGGGGACGGAGGGGGCGGGGTTAAAATATGGCAGCTGGGCGGGGAATTCGGCGAGGAAGGAGGGAGGGAGAGGAGCCAGCTGGAGATGCTGGCCAATGAGGTGAGCGATTGACAAAAGGGGGACACAATTCAACACACAAGTCAACACAACTCAACGCAAGTCAACACACAACCCAATAACTCAATGCAATGCAACCCAAGTCAACACAACTCAACCCAAGTCAACGCAACTCAACACAAGTCAATGCAAGTCAACACAAGTCAACACAACTCAATGCAAGTCAACACAACTCAATGCAAGTCAATACAAGTCAACACAACTCAACACAGGTCAACACAAGTCAGCACAACGCAAGGCAAGTCAAGGCAACTCAACACAACTGAAGTCAACGCAACTCAATTCAACTCAGCAACTCAACACAACCCAAGTCAACACAACACAAGACAAGTCAACGCAACTCAATGAAACTCAACCCAGGTCAAGACAAGTCAACACAAGTCAACGCAACTCCATCCGTCAAAGCCCAGAGCCCGCCTACTGCCTAGAGTTCAACACACAACAACTCAACGCAACTCAACACACAACTCAGCAGAATACAACGCAACTCAACACACAACCCAATAACTCAACGCAACTCAACACAACACAGCTCAAGCCAATGCAACACAACTCAAGGGGGACACAACTCAACAGAATGCAACACAATTCAAGGGGGACACAACACAACGCAAAGCAACTCAACACACAACCCAATAGCTCAACGCAACTCAACACAACTCAAGGGGGACACAACGCAAAGCAATTCGACGCACAACTCAACAACACAATGCAACACAACTCAAGGGGGACATAACACAATGCAACACAACTCAAGGGGGACACAACACAACGCAAGGCAAAGCAACTCAACACACAACCCAATAACTCAATGCAACTCAACACACAACTCAACACAACTCAACCCACAACTCAGCAGAATACAACGCAACTCAACACACAACCCAATAACTCAACACAAAGCAAGGCAACTCAGTGCAAGGCAACACAAGTCAACACAACAAAACTCCACACAATGCAAGTCAACGCAACTCAACACAAGTCAACACAACTCAACACAAGTCAACGTAGCTCAACACAACAGAACTCAAGGCAACTCAACACAACGCAAGGCAAGTCAACACAACTCAAGACAAGTCAACTCAACTCAATGCAATTCAACGCAACACAACACAAGTCAACACAACGCAAGTCAACGCAACTCAACACACAACTCAACAGAACACAACTCAACCCAAGTCAACGCAATGGAAGTCAACACAACTCAACGAAACCCAATGCAAGTCAACGCAACTCAACACAAGACAAGTCAATGCAACTCAACACAAGTCAACACAACTCAACCCAGGTCAATACAAGTCAACACAAGTCAACGCAACTCAACCCAAGTCAATGCAATGCAACTCAACGCAAGGCAAGGTGACTCAAAACTAGTCAACACAACACAACTCAAGTCAACGCAACTCAACCCAGGTCAACACAACTCAACCCAAGTCAACGCAACTCAACCCAAGTCAACACAACTCAACACAACGCAAGCCAAGTGAACGCAACTCAACCCAAGTCAACACAACTCAACCCAAGTCAACGCAACTCAACCCAGGTCAACGCAACTCAACCCAAGTCAACACAACTCAACACAACACAAGCCAAGTGAACGCAACTCAACCCAAGTCAACACAACTCAACCCAAGTCAACGCAACTCAACCCAAGTCAACGCAACTCAACCCAAGTCAACACAACTCAACCCAGGTCAACGCAACTCAACCCAAGTCAACACAACTCAACCCAGGTCAACGCAACTCAACCCAAGTCAACACAACTCAACCCAGGTCAACGCAACTCAACCCAAGTCAACGCAACTCAACCCAAGTCAACACAACTCAACCCCAGTCAACGCAACTCAACACAACTCAACACAACTCAACCCAAGTCAACACAACTCAACACAACGCAAGCCAAGTCAACGCAGCACAACCCAACACCGCTCAACAACTCAACCCACAACCCAACGCAACGCAGTCCAACACAACTCAACAAAACTCAACACAACTCAACCCACAACTCAACCCACAACTCAACACAACGAAGCTCAACCCAACTCCAGAAAACTCAACACAACTCAACCCACAACTCAACGCAACGCAACGCAACACACAACCCACAGACCAACAGCCCAACCAACCCGTAACACAACAACGCAACTCCAAGCAACAACACGACACACAACACAACCCGAAAGTTTCTTGGTTGGACTTCAGTTAAATGTTTTCAATTCAACTTTATGTATGTAAATATATGCAGATTATTAAAGTTTTCTTGGTTCACAAAAGGTGTGTGTGTGTGTTTGTGTGTGTGTGTGTGTGTTGTCAAGTCAAGAAACTGAATGGGTGGTTTCTGCACCGAAGGGAAATGCACAACCCACAACCCAATGCACAACTCAACACAACATAACAACACAACTCAACCCACAAGCCAACCAACAACTCAACCCAACTCAACACACAACACAACCAACAACTCAACTCAACACCCAACTCAACAACTCAACTCAACACACAACACAACCAACAACTCAACCCAACTCAACACACAATTCAACACACAACTCAACACACAACCTAACCCCAAAACTCAACCGAACCCAACCAACAACTCAACACACAACTCAACCAACAATTCAACACAACACACAACTCAACCAACAACTCAACCCAACTTAACACACAACTCAACACCCAACTCAACAACTCAACCCAACTCAACCCACAACACAACACACAACTCAACTCAACAACTCAACCCAACTCAACTCAACACACAACACAACTCAACCCACAACTCAACCCAACTCAACACACAACTCAACACACAACTCAACACACAAATCAACACACAACCTAACCCCAAAACTCAACCGAACCCAACCAACAACTCAACACACAATTCAACCAACCACTCAACCCAACTCAACACACAACTCAACACAACACACAACTCAACACACAACTCAACACACAACTCAACACACAACCTAACCCCAAAACTCAACCGAACCCAACCACCAACTCAACACAACACACAACTCAACCAACAACTCAACCCAACTCAACACACAACTCAACTCAACACCCAACACAACAACTCAACCCAACACACAACACAACACACAACACAACCAACAACTCAACACCCAACTCAACTCAACACATAACACAACTCAACCCACAACTCAACCAACAACTCAACACAACTCAACACACAACACACAACTCAACTCAACCCACAACTCAACCCACAACCTAACCCCAAAACTCAACCGAACCCAACCAACAACTCAACACACAAATCAACCAACAACTCAACTCAACACAACACACAACTCAAACAACAACTCAACCCACAACTCAACACAACACACAACCTAACCCCAAAACTCAACCGAACCCAACCAACAACTCAACACACAAATCAACCAACAACTCAACTCAACACAACACACAACTCAACCAACAACTCAACTCAACTCAACATCCAACTCAACAACTCAACCCAACTCAACTCAACCCACAACACAACACAACCAACAACTCAACTCAACACACAACTCAACCCAACTCAACACACAACTCAACACACAACTCAACACACAACTCAACCCAACTCAACACACAACTCAACACACAACTCAACCCAACTCAACACACAACTCAACCCACAACCTAACCCCAAAACTCAACCGAACCCAACCAACAACTCAACACACAAATCAACCAACAACTCAACTCAACACAACACACAACTCAACCAACAACTCAACTCAACACAACACAACACCCAACTCAACAACTCAACCCAACTCAACACACAACACACAACTCAACTCAACACACAACTCAACCCACAACCTAACCCCAAAACTCAACCGAACCCAACCAACAACTCAACACACAAATCAACCAACAACTCAACTCAACACAACACACAACTCAACCCAACTCAACACCCAACTCAACACCCAACTCAACAACTCAACTCAACCCACAACACAACCCACAACACAACCAACAACTCAACTCAACACCCAACTCAACAACTCAACCCAACTCAACTCAACACACAACACAACTCAACACACAACCCAACCAACAACTCAACCCAACTCGACACACAACTCAACTCAACACCCAACTCAACAACCCAACTCAACTCAACCCACAACACAACCCACAACACAACCAACAACTCAACACCCAACTCAACAACTCAACACACAACACAAATCAACCCACAACTCAACCAACAACTCAACCCAACTCAACACACAACACTCAACTCAACACACAACTCAACCCACAACCTAACCCCAAAACTCAACCGAACCCAACCAACAACTCAACACACAAATCAACCAACAACTCAACACAACACACAACTCAACCCAACTCAACACCCAACTCAACACCCAACTCAACAACTCAACTCAACCCACAACACAACCCACAACACAACCAACAACTCAACTCAACACCCAACTCAACAACTCAACCCAACTCAACTCAACACACAACACAACTCAACACACAACCCAACCAACAACTCAACCCAACTCGACACACAACTCAACTCAACACCCAACTCAACAACCCAACTCAACTCAACCCACAACACAACCCACAACACAACCAACAACTCAACACCCAACTCAACAACTCAACACACAACACAAATCAACCCACAACTCAACCAACAACTCAACCCAACTCAACACACAACACTCAACTCAACACACAACTCAACCCACAACCTAACCCCAAAACTCAACCGAACCCAACCAACAACTCAACACACAAATCAACCAACAACTCAACACAACACACAACTCAACCAACAACTCAACCCAACTCAACACACAACTCAACACACAACACAACCAACAACTCAACTCAACACCCAACTCAACAACTCAACCCAACTCAACTCAACACACAACACAACTCAACACACAACACACAACTCAACACACAACTCAACTCAACAGTCCTGTAGACTGACCCATATGTGTGGGGCTGATAGGAGGGGAGAGGATCAATGGGACCCCCAATTGTGCTGTAAACTGACCCACATATGTGGGGCTGATAGGAGGGGAGAGGGGCTATGGGTCCCCCCAATGGTCCTCTAGACTGACCCATAGGTGTGGGGCTGAGACAAGGGGAGAGGGGCAATTCGACCCCCCAATGGTCCTGTAGACAGACCCACATATGTGGGGCTGAGAGGAGAGAGAGGGGCAATGGGAAGACTGACCCACATATGTGGGGCTGAGAGGAGAGGGGCTATGGGGCACTCAATGGTCCTCTGGACTGACCCATATGTGTGGGGCTGATAGGAGGGGAGAGGATCAATGGGACCCCCAATTGTGCTGTAAACTGACCCACATATGTGGGGCTGATAGGAGGGGAGAGGGGCTATGGGTCCCCCCAATGGTCCTCTAGGCTGACCCATAGGTGTGGGGCTGAGACAAGGGGAGAGGGGCAATTCGACCCCCCAATGGTCCTGTAGACAGACCCACATATGTGGGGCTGAGAGGAGAGGGGCTATGGGGCACTCAATGGTCCTCTAGACTGACCCACATAGGTGGGGCTGATAGGAGGGGAGAGGGGCAATGGGACCCCAATTATCCTGTAGACTGACCCACATATGTGGGGCTGATAGGAGGGGAGAGAGGCTATGGGGCACCCAATGGTCCTGTAGACTGACCCATATGTGTGGGGCTGATCGGAGGGGAGAGGATCAATGGGACCCCAAATTGTGCTGTAAACTGACCCACATATGTGGGGCTGATAGGAGGGGAGAGGGGCTATGGGTCCCCCCACTGGTCCTCTAGACTGACCCATAGGTGTGGGGCTGAGACAAGGGGAGAGGGTCAATTCGACCCCCCAATGGTCCTGTAGACAGACCCACATATGTGGGGCTGAGAGGAGAGGGGCAATGGGAAGACTGACCCACATATGTGGGGCTGAGAGGAGAGGGGCTATGGGGCACTCAATGGTCCTCTAGACTGACCCACATAGGTGGGGCTGATAGGAGGGGAGAGGGGCAATGGGACCCCAATTATCCTGTAGACTGACCCATATGTGTGGGGCTGATAGGAGGGGAGAGGATCAATGGGACCCCCAATTGTGCTGTAAACTGACCCACATACGTGGGGCTGATAGGAGGGGAGAGGGGCTATGGGTCCCCCCAATGGTCCTCTAGACTGACCCATAGGTGTGGGGCTGAGACAAGGGGAGAGGGGCAATTCGACCCCCCAATGGTCCTGTAGACAGACCCACATATGTGGGGCTGAGAGGAGAGGGGCAATGGGAAGACTGACCCACATATGTGGGGCTGATGGGAGAGGGGCTATGGGACCCACAAGTGTCCTCTAGATTGACCCACATATGTGGGGCTGAGAGAAGGGGAAAGAGGGGCAATGGGGCACCCAATGGTCCTCTAGACTGACCCACATATGTGGGGCTGATAGGAGGGGAGAGGGGCAATGAGGTCCACATTTCTATGGGGCAATGGAAGGGGCAAGGAAATCCAAGCTTGGGGGCCCAGATGTGGGGCAGATTGGAGGGGAGAGGGGCAATGGGACCCCCAATGGTCCTGTAGACTGACCCACATATGTGGGGCTGAGAGAAGGGGAGAGGGGCTAGGGGGCACCCGTGTCCTCTAGACTGACCCACATATGTGGGGCAAATAGGAGTCGGAAGAGGAGCAATGGGACCGCCCAATTATTCTCTAGACTGACCGACGTATGTGGGGCTGAGAGGAGGGAAAAAGGGGCTATGGGACCCCACAATGGTCCTGTAGACTGACCCACATATGTGGGGCTGAGAGGAGGGGAGGGGGGCAAGGAGGTCCAAGTTTCTATGGGGCAATGGAAGAAGAGAGGATCAATGGGGCACAAAATGATCCTGTAGACTGACCCACATATGTGGGGCTGATAGGAGGGGAGAAGTGCAATGGGGCCCACGGTTCCATGGGGTGATGGAAGGGGAGAGGGGCAATGGGGCCCACAGTTCCATGGGGCAATGGAAGAGGTGCAATGGGACCCCCACAATGGTGCAGGTTTCTATGGGTCAATGGAAGGGGAGAGGGGCAAGGGGGCCCAAGGGTCCTCTAGACCCACCTAGATGTGGGGCTGATAGGAGGGGAGAGGGGCAAGGGGGCCAAAGGGTCCATGGGGCGATGGAAGGGAAGAGGGGCAATGGGGCCCAAGGGTCCTCTAGACTGACCCATATGTGGGGCTGAGAGAAGGGGGGAAAGGGGCAATGGGGCCCCTAATTACCATCAAGACTGACCCATATATGTGGGGCTGATAGGAGGGGAGAAGTGCAAGGGGGCCCAAGGTTCCATGGGGCAATGGAAGGGAAGAGGGGCAATGGGACCCCTCCAATGGTCCTCTAGAGCGACCCACATATGTGGGGCTGATAGAAGGGGAGAGGGGCATGGGAGCCAAAGGATCCATGGGGCAATAGAAGGGGAGAGGGGCAATGGGGCCCACGGTTCCATGGGGCAATAGAAGGGGAGAGGGGTAATGGGGCCCATGGTTCCATGGGGCGATGGAAGAGGTGCAATGGGACCCCCACAATGGTCCAGGCGTCTATGGGGCAATGGAAGGGGAGAGGGGTAAGGGGGCCCAAGGGTCCTCTAGACCCACCTAGATGTGGGGCTGATAGGAGGGGAGAGAGGCAATGGGGCGGAAGGGTCCATGGGGCAATGGAAGGGGAGAGGGGCAATGGGACCCCCCAATGGTCCTCTAGACTGACCCATATGTGGGGCTGAGAGAAGGGGGGAAAGGGGCAATGGGGCCCCTAATTACCATCAAGACTGACCCATATATGTGGGGCTGATAGGAGGGGAGAAGTGCAAGGGGGCCCAAGGTTCCATGGGGCAATGGAAGCGAAGAGGGGCAATGAGGCCCAATGGTCCTCTAGCCCAACCCAGATGTGGGGCTGATAGGAGAGCGGCAAGGGGGCCCAAGGTTCCATGGGGCAATGGAAGGGGAGAGGGGCTATGGGGCCCAATGGTCCTCTAGCCCAACCCAGATGTGGGGCTGATAGGAGGGGAGAGAGGCAATGGGGCGGAGGGTCCATGGGGCAATGGAAGGGGAGAGGGGCAATGGGACCCCCCAATGGTCCTCTAGAGCAACCCACATATGTGGGGTTGATAGGAGGGGAGAAGTGCAAGGGGCCCAATGGGGCCTACAGTTCCCAACCCACATTTTGGGGGGCAGAGGAGCAGTGGGACCCCCCAATGGTCCTCTAGAGTGACCCACATATTTGGGGCAGATAGGAGAGAGAGGCAATGGGGCGGAAGGGTCCATGGGGCGATGGAAGGGGAGAGGGGCAATGGGGCCCACGGTTCCATGGGGCGATGGAAGGAGAGAGGGGCAATGGGGCCCATGGTTCCATGGGGCAATGGAAGAGGTGCAATGGGACCCTCACAATGGTCCAGGTTTCTATGGGGCAATGGAAGGGGAGAGGGGCAAGGGGGCCCATGGTTCCATGGGGCGATGGAAGGGGAGAGGGGCAATGGGGCCCAAGGGTCCATGGGGCAATAGAAGGGGAGAGGATCAATGGGGCCAAGGGTCCTCCGAGGGGTGAGGTGCAATGGGGCCCACGGTTCCATGGGGCGATGGAAGGAGAGAGGGGCAATGGGGCCCATGGTTCCATGGGGCAATGGAAGAGGTGCAATGGGACCCCCACAATGGTCCAGGTTTCTATGGGGCAATGGAAGGGGAGAGGGGCAAGGGGGCCCAAGGGTCCTCTAGACCCACCTAGATGTGGGGCTGATAGGAGGGGAGAGGGGCAATGGGGCGGAAGGGTCCATGGGGCGATGGAAGGGGAGAGGGGCAATGGGACCCACGGTTCCATGGGGCAATGGAAGAGGTGCAATGGGACCCCCACAATGGTCCAGGTTTCTATGGGGCAATGGAAGGGGAGAGGGGCAAGGGGGCCCAAGGGTCCTCTAGACCCACCTAGATGTGGGGCTGATAGAAGGGGAGATGTGCAATGGGACCCCCCCAATGGTCCTCTAGAGCGACCCACATATGTGGGGCTGATAGGAGGGGAGAGGTGCAAGGGGGCCCAATGGGGCCTACAGTTCCCAACCCACATTTTGGGGGGCAGAGGGGCAGTGGGACCCCCCAATGGTCCTCTAGCCCAACCCAGATGTGGGGCAGATAGGAGAGGAGAGAGGCAATGGGGCAGAAGGGTCCATAGGGCAATGGAAGGGGAGAGGGGCAATTCTACCCCCAATTGTCCTCTAGACTGACCCCCATATGTGGGGCTGATAGGAGGGGAGAGGGGCAAGGAGGTCCAAGGTTCCATGGGGCAATGGAAGGGAAGAGGGGCAGTGGGACCCCCCAATAGTCCTCTAGAGCGACCCACATATGTGGGGCTGATAGGAGGGGAGAAGTGCAAGGGGACCCAAATTCCATGCGGCAATGGAAGGAAAGAGGGGCAAGGGGGCCCAATGGTCCTCTAGATGAACCCAGATGTGGGGCTGATAGGAGGGGAGAGGGGCAATGGGGCAGAAGGGTCCATGGGGTGATGGAAGGGGAGAGAGGCAATGGGGCCAAAGGATCCATGGGGCGATGGAAGGGGAGAGTGGCAATGGGACCCCCCAATGGTTCTCTAGAGCGACCCACATATGTGGGGCTGATAGGAGGGGAGAAGTGCAAGGGGGCCCAAGGTTCCATGGGGCGATGGAAGGGAAGAGGGGCAATGGGGCCCACGGTTCCATGGGGCGATGGAAGGGGAGAGGGGCAATGGGGCCCATGGTTCCATGGGGCAATGGAAGAGGTGCAATGGGACCCCAATGGTCCAGGTTTCTATGGGGCAATGGAAGGGGATAGGGGCAATGGGACCCCCCAATGGTTCTCTAGAGCGACCCACATATTTGGGGCAGATAGGAGGGGAGAAGTGCAAGGGGGCCCAAGGTTCCATGGGGCGATGGAAGGGAAGAGGGGCAATGGGGCCCACGGTTCCATGGGGCGATGGAAGGGGAGAGGGGCAATGGGGCCCATGGTTCCATGGGGCAATGGAAGAGGTGCAATGGGACCCCCACAATGGTCCAGGTTTCTATGGGGCAATGGAAGGGGATAGGGGCAATGGGACCCCCCAATGGTTCTCTAGAGCGACCCACATATGTGGGGCTGATAGGAGGGGAGAAGTGCAAGGGGGCCCAAGGTTCCATGGGGCGATGGAAGGGAAGAGGGGCAATGGGGCCCACGGTTCCATGGGGCGATGGAAGGGGAGAGGGGCAATGGGGCCCATGGTTCCATGGGGCAATGGAAGAGGTGCAATGGGACCCCCACAATGGTCCAGGTTTCTATGGGGCAATGGAAGGGGATAGGGGCAATGGGACCCCCCAATGGTTCTCTAGAGTGACCCACATATGTGGGGCTGATAGGAGGGGAGAAGTGCAAGGGGGCCCAATGGGGCCTACAGTTCCCAACCCACATTTTGGAGGGCAGAGGGGCAGTGGGACCCCCCAATGGTGCTCTAGACGAACCCAGATGTGGGGCTGAGAGGAGGGGAGAGGGGCAAGGAGGTCCAGGTTTCTATGGGGCAAAGGAGGTCCAGGTTTCTATGGGGCTGATAGATGGGGAGAGGGGCAATTCGACCCCCAATTGTCCTCTAGACTGACCCACATATGTGGGGCTGAGAGGAGGGGAGAGGGACAAGGAGGTCCAAGTTTCTATGGGGTAATGGAAGAGGGGAGGTGTAATGGGACCCCCAATTATCATCTAGACTGACTCACATGTGGGGCTGAGAGGAGGGAAAGAGGGGCTATGGGACCCCACAATGGTCCGGTAGACTGACCCACATATGTGGGGCTGAGAGGAGGGGAGAGGGGCAAGGAGGTCCAAGCTTCCATGGGGCTGATAGATGGGGAGAGGGGCAATTCGACCCCCAATGGTCCTCTAGAGCGACCCACATATGTGGGGCTGATAGGAGGGGAGAAGTGCAAGGGGGCCCAAGGTTCCATGGGGCAATGGGACCCCCACAATGGTCCAGATTTCTATGGGGCAATGGAAGGGAAGAGGAGCAAGGAGGTCCAAGTTTCTATGGGGCGATGGAAGGGGAGAGGGGCAATGGGACCCCCCAATGGTCCTCTAGACCGACCCATATGTGGGGCTGAGAGAAGGGGGGAAAGGGGCAATGGGACCCCCAATTACCATCAAGACTGACCCATATATGTGGGGCTGAAAGGAGGGGAGAGGGGCAATGGGGTGGAAGGGTCCATAGGGCAATGGAAGGGAAGAGGGGCAAGGGGGCCCAAGGGTCCTCTAGACCCACCTAGATGTGGGGCTGATAGAAGGGGAGAGGGGCAATGGGGCGGAAGGGTCCATGGGGCAATGGAAGGGGAGAGGGGCAATGGGACCCCTCCAATGGTCCTCTAGAGCGACCCACATATGTGGGGCTGATAGGAGGGGAGAAGTGCAAGGGGGCCCAAGGTTCCATGGGGCAATGGGACCCCCACAATGGTCCAGATTTCTATGGGGCAATGGAAGGGAAGAGGAGCAAGGAGGTCCAAGTTTCTATGGGGCGATGGAAGGGGAGAGGGGCAATTGGACCCCCAATGGTCCTCTAGACTGACCCATATGTGGGGCTGAGAGAAGGGGGGAAAGGGGCAATGGGACCCCCAATTACCATCGAGACTGACCCATATATGTGGGGCTGATAGAAGGGGAGAATTTCTATGGGGCAACGGAAGGGGAGAGCTGCAAGCGCCCCCCATAATCCTCCATTCCCACCCCGATCCCCATGGGGCGACAACCTAGAGCTGCAACCTCGGACCCTCCACCCTGCCCCACACATTGGGGTCACCCCCCAACCCACAAAAACACCCAGAGTCCTTTTCTGCTTGGACCAATTCTATTTATTCCTCAAAGCAAAAGCTGAACCAGCACTGGATATGGGGCAGAGGTGTGGGGCGGAGCATGCGTGCGGCAGGGGTCACTTAGGGGTCTGCCCCCCAACCCACAAAAACACCCAGAGTCAGATTCTGCTTGGACCAATTCTATTTATTCCTCAAAGCAAAAGCTGAACCAGCACTGGATATGGGGCAGAGGTGTGGGGCAGAGCATGGGTGTGGCAGGGGTCACTTAGGGGTCTGCCCCCCAACTCACAAAAACACCCAGAGTCAGATTCTGCTTGGACCAATCACCTTTATTTCTCAAAGCAAAGCTGAACCGGCGCCGGAAGGTGAAGTTCTGGATGTGGGGCAGGGTGTGTGGGGCAGAGCTGTGGGGCAGAGCATGCGTGTGGGGCAGGGGCCACTTAGGGGGCAGGCCAGCGAGCCAGGCGGGGCAATGGCACCCCCCAAACCCCCCATCCCCACCCCTTATCTCCATGGGGCGACAACTTAGAGCTGCAACCTCGGACCCCCCACCCTGCCCTTCCACCCCGCCCCACACATTGGGGTCTGCCCCCCAACCCACAAAAACACCCAGAGTCCTTTTCTGCTTGGACCAATTCTATTTATTCCTCAAAGCAAAAGCTGAACCAGCACTGGATATGGGGCAGAGGTGTGGGGCAGAGGATGCGTGCGGCAGGGGTCACTTAGGGGTCTGCCCCCCAACCCACAAAAACACCCAGAGTCAGATTCTGCTTGGACCAATCACCTTTATTTCTCAAAGCAAAGCTGAACCGGCGCCG
>NC_070621.1:748570-763570 GCF_027172205.1 Podarcis raffonei
TTCTGGATTTATTCCGATTGATTTCAATTTATTCACATATAATCCAATTTATTTCGATTTATTCTGGATTTATGCCGATTGATTCCAATTTATTCACATATAATCCAATTTATTCCGGATTTATTCACATATATTCCGGATTTATTCCAATTTATTTTGATTGATTCCCATTTATTCCGGATTTATTCACATATATTCAAATTTATTTCGATTTATTCCCATTTATTCCGGATTTATTCCAATTGATTGCGGATTTATTCCAATTTATTCACATATATTCAAATTTATTCCGATTGATTCCAATTTATTCACATATATTCCAATTTATTTCGATTTATTCCCATTTATTCTGGATTTAATCCAATTTATTTCGATTTATTTCGATTTATTCCAGATTGATTCCAATTTATTCCGATTGATTCCAATTTATTAACATATATTCAAATTTATTTCGATTTATTCCGATTTATTCCGGATTTATTCCAATTTATTCCGATTGAGTCCAATTTATTCACATATAATCCAATTAATTTCGATTTATTCCCATTTATTCTGGATTTATTCAGATTTATTCTGATTGATTCCAATTTATTCACATATATTCAAATTTATTTCGATTTATTCCCATTGATTCCGGATTTATTCCCATTTATTCACATATATTCCAATTTATTCCGATTTATTCCAATTTATTCCGGATTTATTCCAATTTATTCCGGATTGATTCCGATTTATGCACATATATTCCAATTTATTCCGATTTATTCCCATTTATTCTGGATTTATTCCAATTTATTCCGGATTTATTCACATATATTCAAATTTATTCCGATTTATTCCGGATTTATTCCAATTTATTCTGGATTTATTCCGGATTTATACCCAATAATAATAATAATAATAATAATAATAATAATAATAATAATAATTGAATTTAATAATGCTCCTACCTGTTGGGATCCACCGTGTCCAGAATGGATTCAAACTCAGGATCCGGCTCTCCTTCCTCCACCATCGGCAAGTCGTAGCCGAGGGATCGAAGGCAGGATTTAAACTCCTGGTGATTCAGGCGGCCGGATTTGTCCTTGTCGAAGTGCCTGGAATTTTGGGGGGAAAGGCGATTATCAATCAATTATCAATCAATCAATCAGTCAATCAATCTTGGGAATGATCAATCAATCCATCCATCCATCCATCCTGGAAATCAATCAATCCACCCACCTTGGGAATCAATCCATCCATCTTGGGAATTAATCAATCAATAAATCCATATTGGGAATCAATCAATCAATCAATCTTGGGAATGATCAATCCATCCATCCATCCATCAATCCTGGAAATCAATCAATCAATCCATCTTGGGAATCAATCCATCCATCTTGGGAATTAATCAATAAATCCATATTGGGAATCAATCCATCTTGGGAATTATCACTCAATTAAGCAATCTTTGGAATTATCAATCCATCTTGTGAATTATTAATCAATCCATCTTGGGGATTATCAATCAATCAATCAATACATCTTGGGAACTAATCAATCATTCAATCAATAAATAAATTCATCTGGGGAATAATCAATCAATCCATCTTGGGAATCAATCCATCCATCTTGGGAATTAATCAATCAATCAATCGATCTTGGGAATTATCACTCAATTAAGCAATCTTTGGAATTATCAATCAATCCAGCTTGGGAATTAATCTATCAATCCATCTTGGGAATTATCAATCAATCAATACATCTTGGGAACTAATCAATCATTCAATCAATCAATAAATAAATTCATCTGGGGAATAATCAATCAATCCATCTTGGGAATCCATCCATCTTGGGAATTAATCAATCAATAAATCAATCAATCTTGGGAATTATCACTCAATTAAG
Organism: Podarcis raffonei; assembly: GCF_027172205.1. Lineage (NCBI taxonomy): Eukaryota > Metazoa > Chordata > Lepidosauria > Squamata > Lacertidae > Podarcis > Podarcis raffonei. The sequence goes on from NC_070621.1 coordinate 750,458, forward strand.
CAATCTTTGGAATTATCAATCCATCTTGTGAATTATTAATCAATCCATCTTGGGAATTATCAATCAATCAATCAATACATTTTGGGAACTAATCAATCATTCAATCAATAAATTCATCTGGGGAATAATCAATCAATCCATCTTGGGAATCAATCCATCCATCTTGGGAATTAATCAATCAATAAATCAATCAATCAATCTTGGGAATTATCACTCAATTAAGCAATCTTTGGAATTATCAATCAATCCATCTTGGGAATTAATCTATCAATCCACCTTGGTGATTATCAATCAATCAATACATCTTGGGAACTAATCAATCATTCAATCAATCAATAAATTCATCTGGGGAATAATTAATCAATCCATCTTGGGAATCAATCCATCCATCTTGGGAATTAATCAATCAATAAATCAATCAATCTTGGGAATTATCACTCAATTAAGCAATCTTGGGAATTATCAATCAATCAATCCATCCATCTTGGGAACTAATCAATCATTCAATCAATCAATCAATCAATCAGTAAATTCATCTGGGGAATAATCAATCAATCCATCTTGGGAATCAATCCATCCATCTTGGGAATTAATCAATCAATAAATCAATCAATCAATCTTGGGAATTATCACTCAATTAAGCAATCTTTGGAATTATCAATCAATCCATCTTGGGAATTAATCTATCAATCCACCTTGGGAATTATCAATCAATTAATTCAATCAAACTTGGGAATGACCACTCAATCAATCAATCTTGGGAACTATCACTCAATCTTGGGAATTATCAATCAATCTTGCGAATTATCAATCAATCAATCAATCAATCTTGGGAATTAATCACTAATCCATCTTGGGAATTATCAATCAATCTTGGGAATTATCCATCAATCAATCTTGGGAATCAATCAATCAATCTTGGGAATTAATCACTCAATCAATCTTGGGAATTATCAATCAATCTTGGGAATTATCCATCAATCAACCAATCAATCAATCAATCAATCAATCTTGGTAATTAATCACTCAATCCATCTTGGGAATTAATCTTGGGAATCGTCAATCAATCTTGGGAATTATCAATCAATCACTCAATCAATCAGTCTTGGGAATTATCACTCACTCAAGAAATTAATCCATCTTGGGAATTATCAATCAATCAATCAATCAATCAATGTTGGGAATTATCAATCAACGAATCAATCAATCAATATTGGGAATTAATCAATCAATCCATCTTGGGAATTAATCAATCTTGGGAATCGTCACTCAATCAATCTTGGGAATTATCAATCAAACAATCACTCAATCACTCAATCAATCAATCAATCAGTCTTGGGAATTATCACTCACTCAAGCAATTAATCCATCTTGGTTATTATCTGTCAATCAATCCATCCACCTTGGGAATTATCAATCAATCAATCAATCAATCAATCTTGGGAATTAATCACTCAATCCATCTTGGGAATTATCAATCAATCTTTGGAATCATCCATCCATCAATCCATCAATCAATCAATCAATCAATCTTGGGAATTAATCACTCAATCCTTCTTGGGAATTATCAATCAATCTTGGGAATTATCCATCAATCAATCAATCAATCTTGGGAATTAATCACTAATCCATCTTGGCAATTATCAATCCATCTTGGGAATTATCCATCCATCAATCAATCAATCAATCTTGGAAATTAATCACTCAATCCATCTTGGGAATTATCAATCAATCTTGGGAATTATCCATCCATCCATCCATCCATCCATCAATCAATCAATCAATCAATCAATCAATCTTGGGAATTAATCACTAATCCATCTTGGGAATTATCAATCAAACAATCACTCAATCAATCAATCAATCAGTCTTGGGAATTATCACTCACTCAAGCAATTAATCCATCTTGGGAATTATCAATCAAACAATCACTCACTCAATCAATCAATCAATCAATCAGTCTTGGGAATTATCACTCACTCAAGCAATTAATCCATCTTGGGAATTATCTCTCAATCCATCCATCCATCTTGGGAATTTTCAATCAATCAATCAATCAATCTTGGGAATTAATCACTCAATCCATCTTGGGAATTATCAATCAATCTTGGGAATTATCCATCCATCCATCCATCCATCAATCAATCTTGGGAATTAATCACTCTTTCCATCTTGGGAATTAATCAATCTTGGGAATCATCACTCAATCAATCAATCAATCAATCAGTCTTGGGAATTATCACTCACTCAAGCAATTAATCCATTTTGGGAATTATCAATCAAACAATCAATCAATCAATCAATCAGTCTTGGGAATTATCACTCAAGCAATTAATCCATCTTGGGAATTATCAATCAAACAATCACTCACTCAATCAATCAATCAATCAGTCTTGGGAATTATCACTCAAGCAATCCATTTTGGGAATTATCAATCAAACAATCAATCAATCAATCAATCAATCAGTCTTGGGAATTATCACTCACTCAAGCAATTAATCCATCTTGGGAATTATCAATCAAACAAGCACTCAATCAATCAATCAATCAATCAGTCTTGGGAATTATCACTCACTCAAGCAATTAATCCATCTTGGGAATTATCAATCAAACAATCACTCAATCAATCAATCAATCAATCAATCAGTCTTGGGAATTATCACTCAAGCAATTAATCCATCTTGGGAATTATCAATCAAACAATCACTCAATCAATCAATCAATCAATCAATCAATCAGTCTTGGGAATTATCACTCACTCAAGCAATTAATCCAGCTTGGGAATTATCAATCAAACAATCACTCAATCAATCAATCAATCAATCAGTCTTGGGAATTATCACTCACTGAAGCAATTAATCCATCTTGGGAATTATCAATCAAACAATCAATCAATCAATCAATCAGTCTTGGGAATTATCACTCAAGCAATCAATCCATTCTTGGGAATTATCAATCAATCAATCAATCAGTCTTGGGAATTATCACTCACTCAAGCAATTAATCCATCTTGGGAATTATCAATCAAACAATCAATCAATCAATCAATCAATCAGTCTTGGGAATTATCACTCACTCAAGCAATTAATCCATCTTGGGAATTATCAAACAATCACTCAATCAATCAATCAATCAATCAGTCTTGGGAATTATCACTCACTCAAGCAATTAATCCATCTTGGGAATTATCAATCAATCAATCAATCAATCAATCAGTCTTGGGAATTATCACTCACTCAAGCAATTAATCCATCTTGGGAATTATCAATCAATCAATCCATCCATCTTGGGAATTATCAATCAATGAATCAATCAATCAATCAATCAATCAATATTGGGAATTAATCAATCAATCCATCTTGGGAATTAATCAATCTTGGGAATCGTCACTCAATCAATCTTGGGAATTATCAATCAAACAATCACTCAATCAATCAGTTTTGGGAATTATTACTCAAGCAATTAATCCATCTTGGGAATTATCTCTCAATCCACCCATCCATCTTGGGAGTTATCAATCAATCAATTAATCAATCAATATTGGGAATTAATCAATCAATCTTACTTACTTGAACATCATGCTGAACTCCTTCAGCGCTTCTTCGGTGACCCCTGTCGTGTTCCTGATGGAAAAGAGAAATTTATTATTATTATTAATTATTATTAATTATTATTATTATTATTAAATCATTAACGCCGTCAAATCGTGGCCTCTGAATCACTTTGATCCCTATTATTATTAATTATTATTAATTTAATAATTCAAATCGCTTTTATTACTATTATTACTATTATTATTATTATTAAATCATTAACGCCGTCGAATCGTGGCCTCCGAATCACTTTTATCCCTATTATTATTAATTATTATTAATTGAATAATTCAAATCGCTTCTATTACTATTATTACTATTACTATTATTATTAAATCATTAACGCCGTCGAATCGTGGCCTCCGAATCCCTTTTATCCCTATTATTATTAATTATTATTAATTTAATAATTCAAATCGCTTTTATTACTATTATTACTATTATTATTATTATTATTATTATTATTAAATCATTAATGGCGTCGAATCGTGGCCTCCGAATCACTTTTATCCCTATTATTATTAATTATTATTAATTTAATGATTCAAATCGCTTTTATTACTATTATTACTATTATTATTATTATTAAATCATTAACGCCGTCGAATCGTGGCCTCCGAATCCCTTTTATCCCTATTATTATTAATTATTAATTATTATTAATTTAATAATTCAAATAATTATTCAAATCGCTTTTATTACTATTATTACTATTATTATTATTATTATTAAATCATTAACGCCGTCGAATCGTGGCCTCCGAATCCCTTTTATCCCTATTATTATTAATTATTATTAATTTAATAATTCAAATCGCTTTTATTACTATTATTACTATTATTATTATTATTATTAAATCATGAACGCCGTCGAATCGTGGCCTCCGAATCCCTTTTATCCCTATTATTATTAATTATTATTAATTTAATAATTCAAATCGCTTTTATTACTATTATTACTATTATTATTAAATAATTAACGCCGTCAAATCGTGGCCTCCGAATCACTTTTATCCCTCTTATTATTAATTATTATTAATTTAATAATTCAAATCGCTTTTATTACTATTATTACTATTATTATTATTATTATTATTAAATCATGAACGCCGTCGAATCGTGGCCTCCGAATCCCTTTTATCCCTATTACTATTAATTATTATTAATTTAATAATTCAAATCGCTTTTATTACTATTATTACTATTATTATTATTATTATTAAATCATTAACGCCGTCAAATCGTGGCCTCCGAATCCCTTTTATCCCTATTATTATTAATTATTATTAATTTAATAATTCAAATCGCTTTTATTACTATTATTACCAGCATTAGTATTACTACTATTTATTAATTTAATCAAAGCAGAGAGCGGATCGATACAGGGTGGGGGAGATCCGTCCGGGGAGTGGATCTCCCCCTACATCTCAGGGGATCTCTCTCACCTGTCTTGGATCTGCTGCCTCTGCACCCCCAGTTGATCCCCTAGATCTCGGGGGATCTCACCCGGCTTGGATCTGCTGCATCCGCACCCCCAGTTGATCGCCCTAGATCTCAGGGGATCTCTCTCACCTAGCTTGGATCTGCCTCACCCGCATCCCCCAGTCAATCCCCCGAGATCTTTGGGGGATCACTCTCACCTGGCTGGGATCTGCTGCTCCAGGTTGTGCTGCATCCGTACTCCCAGTTGATCCCCTAGATCTCGGGGATCTCTCAATCTCTCTCACCCCTAGATCTCAGGGATCTCTCACCCCTAGATCTCGGGGATCTCCCTCACCTGGCTTGGATCTGCTGCACCCACCTCCCCAGTCGATCCCCCGAGATCTCAGGGATCTCTATCACCTGGCTTGGATCTGCTGCTCCAGGTTGTGCTGCCTACGCACCCCCCAGTTGATCCCCTAGATCTTGGGGATCTCTCGATCTCTCACCCCTAGATCTCGGGGGATCTCTTTCACTGGCTTGGATCTGCCGCTCAAGGTTGTGCTGCACTCGCACCCCCAGTTGATTCCCTAGATCTGGGGGATCTCTCACCTGGCTTGGATTTGCTGCTCCAGGTTGTGCCGCCTCTGCACCTCGAGTTGATCCCCTAGATCTCGGGGGATCTCTCTCACTGGTTCGGATCTGCTGCACCCACCTCCGTAGTCGATCCCCCTAGATCTCAGTGATCTCTCCCTCACCCGGATCTGCCATACCCACACTCCCCAGTCGATCCCCTAGATCTCAGGGGATCACTCACCTGGCTCGGATCTGCTGCATCCGCACCCCGCCTCCCCAGTTGACCCCCTAGATCTCGTGGGAATCTGCTGCTCCAGGGTGTGCTGCACCCGCCTCCCAGTCAATCCCCTTAGATCTCAGGGGATCTCCCTCACCTGACTTGGATCTGCCACACCTGCCACCCCAGTCGATCCCCCTAAATCCCAGGGATCTCCCTCACCTGGCCTGGATCTGCTGCTCCAGGTTGTGCTGCATCCGCCTCCCCAGTCAATCCCCCTAGATCTCGGGGATCTCTCTCACCCCTAGATCTCGGGGGATCTCTCTCACCCTAGATCTCAGGGATCTCTGTCTCACACAGCTAGATCTCGGGGATCTCTCCTCACCTGGCCTGGATCTGCTGCTCCAGGTTGTGCTGCATGCGCATCCCCAGTTGATCCCCCTAAATCTCAGGGAATGATCTCTCTCAACCCCTAGATCTCGGGGGATCTCTCCCTCACCTGGCCTGGATCTGCTGCTCCGGGTTGTGCTGCATGCACATCCCCAGTTGATCCCCCTAAATCTCAGGGAATGATCTCCCTCAACCCCTAAATCTCGGGGGGTCTCTCCCTCACCTGGCCTGGATCTGCTGCTCCAGGTTGTGCTGCATGCACATCCCCAGTTGATCCCCCTAAATCTCAGGGAACGATCTCTCTCACCCTAGATCTCGGGTAGATCCCTCTCCCCTGGCCTGGATCTGCTGCTCCAGGTTGTGCTGCTGCTCCAGGTTGTGCAGGTTGTCCTCCCCAGTCGATCCCCCTCGATCTCTCGGATCTCTCTCAACCCTAGATCTCGGGATCTATGTCTCTCACTCCTGGATCTTGGGGATCTCTCCCACCCGGCTTGGATCTGCTGCACCTGCCTCCCCAGCCAATCCGGCTGGATCCCAGGGATCTCCCTCACCTGGCCTGGATCTGCTGCTCCAGGTTGTGCTGCATGCGCACCCCCAGTTGATCCCCCTAAATCTCAGGGAAAGGTCTCTCTCACCCTAGATCTCGGGGAGATCCCTCTCCCCTGGCCTGGGTCTGCTGCTCCAGGTTGTGCAGGTTGTCCCCCCAGTCGATCCCCCTCGATCTCTCGGATCTCTCTCACCCCTGGATCTTGGGGGATCTCCCTCATCTGGCATGGATCTGCTGCTCCAGGTTGTGCTGTATGCGCATCCCCAGTTGATCCCCCTAAATCTCAGGGAACAATCTCTTTCAACCCCTAGATCTCGGGGGATCTCTCCCTCACCTGGCCTGGATCTGCTGCTCCAGGTTGTGCTGCTGCTCCAGGTTGTGCAGGTTGTCCTCCCCAGTCAATCCACCTCGATCTCTCTCAACCCTAGATCTCGGGATCTCTCTCTCTCACCTCTGGATCTTGGGGGATCTCTCCCACCCGGCTTGGATCTGCTGCACCTGCCTCCCCAGTCGATCCCTAGATCTCTCGGATCTCTCTCAACCCTAGATCTCGGGATCGCTCTCTCACCCCTGGATCTTGGGGATCTCTCCCACCCGGCTTGGATCTGCTGCACCTGCCTCCCCAGCCAATCCGGCTGGATCCCAGGGATCTCCCTCACCTGGCCTGGATCTGCTACTCCAGGTTGTGCTGCATGCGCACCCCCAGTTGATCCCCCTAAATCTCAGGGAACGATCTCTCTCACCCTAGAACTCGGGGAGATCCCTCTCCCCTGGCCTGGATCTGCTGCTCCAGGTTGTGCTGCTGCTCCAGGTTGTGCAGGTTGTCCTCCCCAGTCGATCTCCCTCGATCTCTCGGATCTCTCTCAACCCGAGATCTCGGGATCTCTCTCTCTCACCCCTGGATCTTGGGGGATCTCTCCCACCCGGCTTGGATCTGCTGCACCTGCCTCCCCAGCCAATCCGGCTGGATCCCAGGGGTCTCCCTCACCTGGCCTGGATCTACTGCTCCAGGTTGTGCTGCATGCGCAATCCCCAGTTGATCCCCCTAAATCTCAGGGAACGATCTCTCTCGACCCCTAGATCTCGGGGGATCCCTCCCTCACCTGGCCTGGATCTGCTGTTCCAGGTTGTTCTGCATGCGCATCCCCAGTTGATCCCCCTAAATCTCAGGGAACGATCTCTCTCACCCTAGATCTCGGGGAGATCCCTCTCCCCTGGCCTGGATCTGCTGCTCCAGGTTGTGCTGCTGCTCCAGGTTGTGCAGGTTGTCCTCCCCAGTCGATCTCCCTCCATCTCTCTCAACCTGAGATCTCGGGATCTCTCTCTCTCACCCCTGGATCTTGGGGGATCTCTCCCACCCGGCTTGGATCTGCTGCACCTGCCTCCCCAGCCAATCCCCCTGGATCCCAGGGATCTCCCTCACCTGGCCTGGATCTGCTGCTCCAGGTTGTGCTGCATGCGCATCCCCAGTTGATCCCCCTAAATCTCAGGGAACGATCTCTCTCACCCTAGATCTCGGGGAGATCCCTCTCCCCTGGCCTGGATCTGCTGCTCCAGGTTGTGCTGCTGCTCCAGGTTGTGCAGCTTGTCCTCCCCAGTCGATCCCCCTCGATCTCTCGGATCTCTCTCCCACCTGGCTTGGATCTGCTACACCTGCCTCCCCAGCCAATCCCGCTGGATCCCAGGGATCTCTCCTCACCTGGCCTGACTGCTGCTCCAGGTTGTGCTGCTGCTCCAGGTTGTGCAGGTTGTCCTCCCCAGTCGATCCCCTCGATCTCTCGGATCTCTCTCAACCCTAGATCTCGGGATCGCTCTCTCACCCCTGGATCTTGCGGATCTCTCCCACCCGGCTTGGATCTGCTGCACCTGCCTCCCCAGCCAATCCCGCTGGATCCCAGGGATCTCTCCTCACCTGGCCTGGATCTGCTGCTCCAGGTTGCGCAGGTTGTCCTCCCCAGTCGATCCCCCTCAATCTCTCGGATCTCTCTCAACCCTAGATCTCGGGATCTCTCTCTCTCACCCCTGGATCTTGGGGGATCTCTCCCACCCGGCTTGGATCTGCTGCCCCTGCCTCCCCAGCCAATCCGGCTGGATCCCAGGGATCTCCCTCACCTGGCCTGGATCTGCTGCTCCAGGTTGTGCTGCTGCTCCAGGTTGTCCTCCCCAGTCGATCCCCCTCGATCTCTCGGATCTCTCTCAACCCTAGATCTCAGGATCTCTCTCTCACCCCTGGATCTTGGGGGATCTCTCCCACCCGGCTTGGATCTGCTGCACCTGCCTCCCCAGTCGATCCCCTAAATCTCTCGGATCTCTCTCAACCCTAGATCTTGGGGTCTATCTCTCTCACCCCTAGATCTTGGGGATCTCTCCCACCCGGCTTGGATCTGCTGCACCTGCCTCCCCAGCCAATCCTGCTGGATCCCAGGGATCTCTCCTCACCTGGCCTGGATCTGCTGCTCCAGGTTGTGCTGCTGTTCCAGGTTGTCCTCCCCAGTCGATCCCCCTAGATCTCTCGTATCTCTCTCAACCCTAGATCTTGGGATCTATCTCTCTCACCCCTGGATCTTGGGGATCTCTCCCACCCGGCTTCGATCTGCTGCACCTGCCTCCCCAGCCAATCCCGCTGGATCCCATGGATCTCTCCTCACCTGGCCTGGGTCTGCTGCTCCAGGTTGTGCTGCTGCTCCAGGTTGTGCAGGTTGTCCTCCCCAGTCGATCCCCCTCGATCTCTCGAATCTCTCTCAACCCTAGATCTCGGGATCTATCTCTCTCACCCCTGGATCTTGGGGGATCTCTCCCACCCGGCTTGGATCTGCTGCACCTGCCTCCCCAGTCGATCCACTAGATCTCTCGGATCTCTCTCAACCCTGAATCTCGGGATCTATCTCTCTCACCCCTGGATCTTGGGGGATCTCTCCCACCCGGCTTGGATCTGCTGAACCTGCCTCCCCAGCCAATCCGGCTGGATCCCAGGGATCTCCCCTCACCTGGCCTGGATCTGCTGCTCCAGGTTGTGCAGGTTGTCCTCCCCAGTCGATCCCCCTCGATCTCTCGGATCTCTCTCAACCCTAGATCTCTGGATCTCTCTCTCTCACCCCTGGATCTTGGGGGATCTCTCCCACCCGGCTTGGATCTGCTGCACCTGCCTCCCCAGTCGATCCCCTAGATCTCTCAGATCTCTCTCAACCCTAGATCTCGGGATCTCTCTCTCACCCCTGGATCTTGGGGGATCTCTCCCACCCAGCTTGGATCTGCTACACCTGCCTCCCCAGCCAATCCCGCTGGATCCCAGGGATCTCTCCCTCACCTGGCCTGGATCTGCTGCTCCAGGTTGTGCTGCTGCTCCAGGTTGTCCTCCCCAGTCGATCCCCCTCGATCTCTCGGATCTCTCTCAACCCTAGATCTCGGGATCTCTCTCTCTCACCCCTGGATCTTGGGGGATCTCTCCCACCCGGCTTGGATCTGCTGCACCTGCCCCCCCAGTCGATCCCCTAGATCTCTCGGATCTCTCTCAACCCTAGATCTCGGGATCTCTCTCACACACCCCTGGATCTTGGGGGATCTCTCCCACCCGGCTTGGATCTGCTGCACCTGCCTCCCCAGTCTATCCCCCTAGATCTCTCGTATCTCTCTCAACCCTAGATCTCGGGATCTATCTCTCTCACCCCTGGATCTTGGGGGATCTCTCCCACCCGGCTTGGATCTGCTACACCTGCCTCCCCAGGTTGTGCTGCATCCGCCTCCCCAGTCAATCCCCCTAGATCTCTCGGATCTCTCTCACCCTAGATCTCAGGGATCTCTGTCTCACACAGCTAGATCTCGGGGATCTCTCCTCACCTGGCCTGGATCTGCTGCTCCAGGTTGTGCTGCATGCGCACCCCCAGTTGATCCCCCTAAATCTCAGGGAACGATCTCTCTCACCCCAGATCTTGGGAGATCCCTCTCCCCTGGCCTGGATCTGCTGCTCCAGGTTGTGCTGCTGCTCCAGGTTGTGCAGGTTGTCCTCCCCAGTCGGGATCCCCATCTCGGGATCTCTCTCTCACACCCCTGGATCTTGGGGGATCTCTCCCACCCGGCTTGGATCTGCTGCCCCTGCCTCCCCAGCCAATCCCGCTGGATCCCAGGGATCTCTCCTCACCTGGCCTGGATCTGCTGCTCCAGGTTGTGCTGCATGCGCATCCCCAGTTGATCCAGTTGATCCCACTGCTGGGCCAAGCCGACGGTGCTGTGTTCGGTGTACTTGTTGTCCAGGATCAGGGCCTCCTCCATGGCGGCTCCCAGATCCTCGATCTTCTTCAGCTGGCTGCGCATGGCGCGGATCTCCTGGTGCTTGCGCTGGATTCCCGGAAGGGGGGAGAGAGGAAGGGAGGAAGGGAGGGAGAGAAGGGGAAGGAGGAAGGGAGAGAGAGAAGGAAATAAAGAGAGAGAGAAATAGGGAGAAAGAGAGAGAGAGAGAGAAAAGGGGAAGGAGGAAGAGAAAGAGAGGAAGAGAGAGAATGAGAGAGAGAGAGAGAGTGAAGGGGAAGGAGGAAGAGAAAGAGAGGAAGAGAGAGAACGAGAGAGAGAGAAAGAGAAAAGGAAAAAAGAAAGGAGGAAGAGAAAGAGAGAAAGAGAGAGAAGGGGAAGGAGGAAGGAGGAAGAGAGGAAGGGAGAGAGAGAAGGAAATAAAAATACAGAAAGAGAAAGAGGGAGAGAGAGAGAGAGAGAGAAATAGGGAGAAAGAGAGAGAGAGAGAGAGAGAGAGAGAGAGAGAGAGAGAAGGGGAAGGAGGAAGAGAAAGAGAGGAAGAGAGAGAACGAGAGAGAGAGAAAGAGAAAAGGAAAAAAGAAAAGGAGGAAGAGAAAGAGAGAGAAAGAAAGAAAGAGAGAGAGAGAGAGAAGGGAAAGGAGGAAGAGAGGAAGGGGGAAGGAGGAGAGAGGAAGGGAGAGAGAGAAGGAAATAAAAATACAAAGAGAGAGGGAGAGAGAGAAAGAAAGAAAGAGAGAGAGAGAGAGAAATAGGGAGAAAGAGAGAGAGAGAGAGAGAGAGAGAGAGAGAGAGAAGGGGAAGGAGGAAGAGAAAGAGAGGAAGAGAGAGAAGGGGAAGGAGGAAGGGAGGAAGGAGGAAGAGAGGAAGGGAGAGAGAGAAGGAAATAAAAATACAAAAAGATAAAGAGAGAGAGAGAGAGAGAAGTAGGGAGAAAGAGAGAGAGAGAGAAGGGGAAGGAGGAAGATAGGAAGGGAGGGAGAGAGGAAGGGAGAGAGAGAAGGAAATAAAAATACAGAAAGAGAAAGAGAAAGAGGGAGAAAGAGAGAGAGAGAAAGGGAAGGAGGAAGAGAAAGAGAGGAAGAGAGAGAATGAGAGAGAGAGAGAGAGAAAAGGAAAAAAGAAAAGGAGGAAGAGAAAGAGAGAGAAAGAAAGAAAGAGAGAGAGAGAGAGAAGGGAAAGGAGGAAGGGAGGAAGGAAGAGAGGAAGGGAGAGAGAGAAGGAAATAAAAATACAAAAAGAGAAAGAGAGAGAGAGAAATAGGGAGAGAGAAATATGATTAAATAAATGAAAATTATAAAGTAAGAATTAGAATGCATTCATGATTAAATTAATAATAATAATAATAATAAGGCTAATCACAATTAGAAGGCGGCAATTAGAATGCATTCATGATTAAATAAATTAAAATAATAATAAGAATTAGAAGGCAGCAATTAGGTTACATTCATGGCTAAATAAATGAAAATTATAATAAGAATTAGAAGGCAGCAATTAGAATGCATTCATGATTAAATAAATGAATATTATAAAGTAAGAATTAGAATTAGAATGCATTCATGATTAAATATTATATTTAATACTTTAGATATTTAATATATTGAATATTTATAATTTACATTTAATTTTATAATTTAAATATTTATAATTTAAATTTATAATTTAAATTATAAAGTTAGAATTAGAATGCATTCATGATTCAATAAATGAAAATTATAATAAGAATTAGAAGGCAGCAATTAGGTTGCATTCATGATAAAATAAATGAAAATCATAAAATAAGAATTAAAATGCATTCATGATTAAATAAAATTATAAAGTAAGAATTAGAATGCATTCATGATTAAATAAATGAAAATTATAATAAGAATTAGAAGGCAGCAATTAGAATGCATTCATGATTAAATAAATGAAAATTATAAAGTAAGAATTAGAATTAGAATGCATTCATGATTAAATACTATATTTAATACTTTAAATATTAAATATATTTAATATTTATAATTTAAATTTAATGTTATAATTTAAATATTTATAATTTAAATTTATAATTTAAATTATAAAGTAAGAATTAGAATGCATTCATGATTAAATAAATTGAAATTATAAAGTAAGAATTAGAATGCA
>NC_070621.1:768570-818570 GCF_027172205.1 Podarcis raffonei
GGTCTAGAACATTCGCAAAGTGAACGGTTCAATCTGGAACCTTCGCAAAACGAATGGTTCAATCTAGAACTATCACAAAACGAGCGGCTGTTTGGAACCTTCGCAAAGACCAATTGATCTAGAACCTTTTCAGATCGGGTGGCTTGATCTAGAACCGCTGCAAGGTGAACGGCTTGATCAGGAACCTCCGTGAAACTAATGGTTTGATCTAGAACCATCGCAAAACGGTTTGATCTAGAACCCTCACAAAAAGAATGGTCTAATCTAGAACCATTGCGACTGGTTCGGTTTGGAACCTTTGCAAAGACCAATCGATCTAGAACCTTTTCAAATCTGTCAGATCGATCTAGAACCATCACCAAACGAACAGTTCGATCAGGAACCTTTGCGAAACTAACGGTTTAATCTAGAACTACCGCAAAACGAACAGCTCAGTTTTGAACCTTCGCAAAGACCAATTGATCTAGAACCTTTTCAAATCTGGCGGCTTGATCTAGAACCGTCACCAAACGAACGGTTTGATTGGGAACCTTTGCAAAACTAATGGTTTAATCTGGATTGCAAAAACGGACGGCTCAGTTTGAAACCTTTGCAAAGACCAATCGATCTAGAACCTTTTCAAATCTGGCGGCTTGATCTAGAACCGCCACAAAGTGAGCGGTTCAATCTGGAACCTTCGCAAAACGAATGGTTTAATCTAGAACTATCGCAAAACGGACGGCTCAGTTTGGAACCGCTGCAGAACTGGGTGGCTTGATCTAGAACCTGCGCAAAGCTAACGGCTTGATCTGGAACCTTCGCAAAACAAATGGTTTAATCTAGAACTATTGCAACTGGTTCTGTTTGGAACCTTTGCAAAGACCAATTGATCTAGAACCTTTTAAAATCTGGTGGCTTGATCTAGAACCGCCGCCAAACGAACGGTTTGATTGGGAACCTTTGCAAAACTCATGGTTTAATCTGGATTGCAAAAACGGACGGCTCAGTTTGAAACCTTTTGCAAAGACAAATTGATCTAGAACCTTTTCAGATCTGGCAGCTTGATCTAGAACAGAACAGCGGCTTGATCTAGAAACTGCGCGAAGCTAATGGTTTGATCTGGAACCCTCACAAAACAAATGGTTTGATCTGGAACCTTCGCAAAACAAATGATTTAATCTAGAACTATTGCGACTGGTTCGGAACCTTTGCAAAGACCGATCGATCTAGAGCCTTTCTGGATCTGGTGGCTTGATCTAGAACCGTCACCAAATGAACAGTTCGATCTGGAACCTTCGCAAAACGAATGGTTTAATCTAGAACCATTGTGACTGCTCCGGTTGGGAACCTTTGCAAAGACCAATCGATCTAGAACCGTTCCAGATCTGGTGGCTTGATCTAGAACCATCACCAAATGAACAGTTCGATCTGGAACCTTCGCAAAACGAATGATTTAATCTAGAACCATCGTGACTGGTTCGGTTTGGAGCCTTTGCAGAGACCAATCGACCTAGAACCGTTCCAGATCTGGCGGCTTGATCTAGAACCGCCGCCAAGCGAACGGCTTGATCAGGAACCTTCGCAAAACTAACGCTTCAATCTGGAACTTGATCTAGATTAATTGATCTAGAACCGTTTGATCTAGAACCGCCACCAAATGGGCGGCTCGACCTAGAACCCCCTTCCTGCCCGCAAGCCACGTGAGCGTTAGTCCGGAGTAACCAAACCAGCCGTGGGGAAATTAGGGACGTGCCGTTTTTGGGGGGAGGAAAAGCGGGAAAACCGAAAAGAAAGGAAAAGCGGAGTGAGAAAGTGGAAAAGAAAGAGGAATAAAACCTTCCGGAAAGATCTTCCCCGACTTGGTACTGAAAGACGCGAATTACTCGCCGGTACGCAATGCTATGCGGAGGAAAGAAATGTGGGGTGAAATTCGGGGTGAAACGGGGGGTTTTTTGGGGGGCAGACAAGACGAGGGGCGGAGCTAAGCGGAGGGGGCGGGGCAATGGAGGCGGGGTCATAATGGTGTCAATAGCTGTGGAAATGGGGCAATACCTAGGTAAGTACCTGGGTATGTGGGGCAATAGCTAGGTAAGTACCTGGGTATATGGGGCAATACCTATGGAAATGGGGCGATACCTAGGTAAGTAGCTATGGAAATGGGGCAATACCTAGGTAAGTACCTATGGAAATGGGGCAATACATATGGAAATGGGGCAATACCTAGGTAAGTAGCTATGGAAATGGGGCAATACATATGGAAATGGGGCAATACCTAGGTAAGTACCTATGTAAATGGGGCAATACATATGGAAATGGGGCAATACCTAGGTAAGTACCTATGGAAATGGGGCAATACATATGGAAATGGGGCAATACCTAGGTAAGTAGCTATGGAAATGGGGCAATACATATGGAAATGGGGCAATACCTAGGTAAGTACCTATGTAAATGGGGCAATACATATGGAAATGGGGCAATACCTAGGTAAGTACCTATGGAAATGGGGCAATACATATGGAAATGGGGCAATACCTAGGTAAGTAGCTATGGAAATGGGGCAATACATATGGAAATGGGGCAATACCTAGGTAAGTACCTATGTAAATGGGGTGATACCTAGGTAAGTACCTATGCAGATGGGGCAATACCTATGGAAATGGGGCAATACCTAGGTAAGTACCTGGGTATATGGGGCAATACTTATGCAAGTACCTAGGTATATGGGGTAATACCTAGGTAAGTACCTGGGTATATGGGGCTATACTTATGTAAGTACCTAGGTATATGGGGCAATACCTAGGTAAGTACATGGGTATATGGGGCAATACTTATGTAAGTGCCTAGGTATATGGGGTAATACCTAGGTAAGTACATGGGTATATGGGGCAATACTTATGCAAGTACCTAGGTATATGGGGTAATACCTAGGTAAGTACATGGGTATATGGGGCAATACTTATGTAAGTGCCTAGGTATATGGAGCAATACCTGGGTAAGTACCTATGCAGATGGGGCAATACCTATGGAAATGGGGCAATAGCTAGGTAAGTACCTGGGTATATGGGGCAATACCTAGGTAAGTAGCTATAGAAATGGGGCAATACCTATGGAAATGGGGCAATACCTAGGTAAGTACCTATGCAAATGTGGCAATATCTAGGTAAGTACCAAGGTACATGGGGCAATACCTAGGTAAGTGGCTATGGAAATGGGGCAATACATATGGAAATGGGGCAATACCTAGGTAAGTAGGGCGATACCTAGGTAAGTACCTATGCAAATGTGGCAATATCTAGGTAAGTACCTAGGTATATGGGGCAATACCTAGGTAAGTGGCTATGGAAATGGGGCAATACATATGGAAATGGGGCAATACCTAGGTAAGTAGGGCAATACCTAGGTAAGTAGCTATGGAAATGGGGCAATACATATGGAAATGGGGCAATACCTAGGTAAGTAGGGCAATACCTAGGTAAGTACCTATGGAAATGGGGTGATACCTGTGTAAGTACCTAGGTATATGGGGCAACACCTAGGTAAGTAGCTATGGAAATGGGGCAATACCTAGGTAAGTACCTATGCAGAAGGGGCAATACCTATGGAAATGGGGCAATACCTAGGAAAGTACCTATGGAAATGGGGTGGTACCTAGGTAAGTACCTGGGTATATGGGGCAATACCTAGGTAAGTACCTATGCAGATGGGGCAATACCTATGGAAATGGGGCAATACCTAGGTAAGTACCTATGCAGATGGGGTAATACCTATGGAAATGGGGCAATACCTAGGTAAGTAGGGCAATGCCTAGGTAAGTACCTATGGAAATGGGGCGATACCTAGGTAAGTACCTAGGTATATGGGGCAATACCTAGGTAAGTAACTGGGTATACGGGGCAATACCTATGGAAATGGGGCAATACCTAGGTAAGTAGGGCAATACCTAGGTAAGTAGCTATGCAAATGGGGCAATACATATGGAAATGGGGCAATACCTAGGTAAGTACCTGGGCATATGGGGCAATACTTATGTAAGTACCTGGGTATATGGGGCAATACCTCGGTAAGTACCTATGCAGATGGGGCAATACCTATGGAAATGGGGCAATACTTAGGTAAGTAGGGCAATACCTAGGTAAGTACCTATGCAAATGGGGTGATACCTAGGTAAGTACCTTGGTATATGGGGCAATACCTAGGTAAGTACCTATGCAGATGGGGCAATACCTATGGAAATGGGGCAATACCTAGGTAAGTACCTGGGTATATGGGACAATACCTAGGTAAGTACCTATGCAGATGGGGCAATACCTATGGAAATGGGGCAATACCTAGGTAAGTAGGGCAATACCTAGGTAAGTGCCTATGGAAATGGGGTGATACCTAGGTAAGTACCTGGGTATATGGGGCAATACCCAGGTAAGTAGCTATGGAAATGGGGCAATACATATGGAAATGGGGCAATACCTAGGTAAGTACCTGGGTATATGGGGCAATACCTATGGAAATGGGGCAATACCTAGGTAAGTAGGGCAATACCTAGGTAAGTAGCTATGGAAATGGGGCAATACATATGGAAATGGGGCAATACATAGGTAAGTACCTGGGTATATGGGGCTATACTTATGTAAGTACCTAGGTATATGGGGCAATACCTAGGTAAGTACATGGGTATATGGGGCAATACTTATGTAAGTGCCTAGGTATATGGGGCAATACCTGGGTAAGTACCTATGCAGATGGGGCAATACCTATGGAAATGGGGCAATAGCTAGGTAAGTACCTGGGTATATGGGGCAATACCTAGGTAAGTAGCTATAGAAATGGGGCAATACCTATGGAAATGGGGCAATACCTAGGTAAGTACCTATGCAAATGTGGCAATATCTAGGTAAGTACCAAGGTACATGGGGCAATACCTAGGTAAGTGGCTATGGAAATGGGGCAATACATATGGAAATGGGGCAATACCTAGGTAAGTAGGGCGATACCTAGGTAAGTACCTATGCAAATGTGGCAATATCTAGGTAAGTACCTAGGTATATGGGGCAATACCTAGGTAAGTGGCTATGGAAATGGGGCAATACATATGGAAATGGGGCAATACCTAGGTAAGTAGGGCAATACCTAGGTAAGTAGCTATGGAAATGGGGCAATACATATGGAAATGGGGCAATACCTAGGTAAGTAGGGCAATACCTAGGTAAGTACCTATGGAAATGGGGTGATACCTGTGTAAGTACCTAGGTATATGGGGCAACACCTAGGTAAGTAGCTATGGAAATGGGGCAATACCTAGGTAAGTACCTATGCAGAAGGGGCAATACCTATGGAAATGGGGCAATACCTAGGAAAGTACCTATGGAAATGGGGTGGTACCTAGGTAAGTACCTGGGTATATGGGGCAATACCTAGGTAAGTACCTATGCAGATGGGGCAATACCTATGGAAATGGGGCAATACCTAGGTAAGTACCTATGCAGATGGGGTAATACCTATGGAAATGGGGCAATACCTAGGTAAGTACCTAGGTATATGGGGCAATACCTAGGTAAGTAACTGGGTATACGGGGCAATACCTATGGAAATGGGGCAATACCTAGGTAAGTAGGGCAATACCTAGGTAAGTAGCTATGCAAATGGGGCAATACATATGGAAATGGGGCAATACCTAGGTAAGTACCTGGGCATATGGGGCAATACTTATGTAAGTACCTGGGTATATGGGGCAATACCTCGGTAAGTACCTATGCAGATGGGGCAATACCTATGGAAATGGGGCAATACTTAGGTAAGTAGGGCAATACCTAGGTAAGTACCTATGCAAATGGGGTGATACCTAGGTAAGTACCTTGGTATATGGGGCAATACCTAGGTAAGTACCTATGCAGATGGGGCAATACCTATGGAAATGGGGCAATACCTAGGTAAGTACCTGGGTATATGGGACAATACCTAGGTAAGTACCTATGCAGATGGGGCAATACCTATGGAAATGGGGCAATACCTAGGTAAGTAGGGCAATACCTAGGTAAGTACCTATGGAAATGGGGTGATACCTAGGTAAGTACCTGGGTATATGGGGCAATACCCAGGTAAGTAGCTATGGAAATGGGGCAATACATATGGAAATGGGGCAATACCTAGGTAAGTACCTGGGTATATGGGGCAATACCTATGGAAATGGGGCAATACCTAGGTAAGTAGGGCAATACCTAGGTAAGTAGCTATGGAAATGGGGCAATACATATGGAAATGGGGCAATACATAGGTAAGTACCTGGGTATATGGGGCAATACTTATGCAAGTGCCTAGGTATATGGGGTAATACCTAGGTAAGTACCTGGGTATATGGGGCAATACCTAGGTAAGTACCTATGCAGATGGGGCAATACCTAGGTAAGTACCTATGCAGAAGGGTCAATACCTATGGAAATGGGGCAATACCTAGGTAAGTACCTGGGTATATGGGGCAATACCTAGGTAAGTACCTATGCAGATGGGGCAATACCTATGGAAATGGGGCAATACCTAGGTAAGTAGGGCAATACCTAGGTAAGTACCTATGGAAATGGGGCAATACCTAGGTAAGTATCTATGGAAATGGGACAATACCTAGGTAAGTACCTGGGTATATGGGGCAATACTTATGTAAGTACCTAGGTATATTGGGTAATACCTAGGTAAGTACCTATGCAGATGGGGCAATACCTATGGAAATGGGGCAATACCTAGGTAAGTAGGGCAATACCTAGGTAAGTACCTATGGAAATGGGGCAATACCTAGGTAAGTATCTATGGAAATGGGGCAATACCTAGGTAAGTACCTGGGTATATGGGGCAATACTTATGTAAGTACCTAGGTATATTGGGTAATACCTAGGTAAGTACCTATGCAGAAGGGGCAATACCTATGGAAATGGGGCAATACCTAGGTAAGTAGGGCAATACCTAGGTAAGTACCTATGCAAATGGGACAATACCTAGGTAAATACCTAAGTATATGGGGCGATACCTAGGCAAGTAGCTATGGAAATGGGGCAATACATATGGAAATGGGGCAATACCTAGGTAAGTACCTGGGTATATGGGGCAATACCTATGGAAATGGGGCAATACCTAGGTAAGTAGGGCAATACCTAGGTAAGTACCTATGGAAATGGGGCAATACATATGGAAATGTGGCAATACATAGGTAAGTACCTGGGTATATGGGGCAATACCTATGGAAATGGGGCAATACCTAGGTAAGTAGGGCAATACCTAGGTAAGTACCTATGGAAATGGGGCAATACATATTGAAATGTGGCAATACATAGGTAAGTACCTGGGTATATGGGGCAATACCTATGGAAATGGGGCAATACCTAGGTAAGTAGGGCAATACCTAGGTAAGTACCTATGGAAATGGGGCAATACATATGGAAATGTGGCAATACATAGGTAAGTACCTGGGTATATGGGGCAATACTTATGCAAGTACCTAGGTATATGGGATAATACCTAGGTAAGTACCTGTGTATATGGGACAGCACCTAGATAAGTACCTATGCAGATGGGGCAATACCTATGGAAATGGGGCAATACCTAGGTAAGTAGGGCAATACCTAGGTAAGTACCTATGGAAATGGGGCGATACCTATGGAAATGGGGCAATACCTAGGTAAGTAGGGCAATACCTAGGTAGGTACCTATGCAAATGGGGCGATACCTGGGTAAGTACCTGGGTATATGGGGCAATGCCTAGGTAAGTACCTATGCAGATGGGGCAATACCTATGGAAATGGGGCAATACCTAGGTAAGTACCTATGCAGATGGGGCAATACCTATGCAGATGGGGCAATACCTAGGTAAGTAGGGCAATGCCTAGGTAAGCACCTATGGAAATGGGGCAGTACCTAGATAAGTACCTGGGTATATGGGGCAATACCTAGGTAAGTAGCTATTGAAATGGGGCAATACATATGGAAATGGGGCAATACCTAGGTAAGTACCTGGGTATATGGGGCAATACTTATGTAAGTGCCTATGTATATGGGGTAATACCTAGGTAAGTACCTGGGTATATGGGGGAATACCTAGGTAAGTACCTGGGTATATGGGGCAATACCTAGGTAAGTACCTGGGTATATGGGGCAATACTTATGTAAGTACCTAGGTATATGGGGCAATACCTAGGTACGTACCTATGCAGAAGGGGCAATACCTATGGAAATGGGGCAATACCTAGGTAAGTAGGGCAATACCTAGGTAAGTACCTATGGAAATGGGGCAATACATAGGTAAGTACCTGGGTATATGGGGCAATACTTATGCAAGTACCCAGGTATATGGGATAATACCTAGGTAAGTACCTATGCAGATGGGGCAATACCTAGGTAAGTACCTATGCAGATGGGGCAATAGCTATGGAAATGGGGCAATACCTAGGTAAGTAGGGCAATACCTAGGTAAGTACCTATGGAAATGGGGCAATTACTATGCAGATGGGGCAATACTCAGGCACAAGACACCGACGTCATGAGCAAAGCCATGGCGGGACGGAGCACAAGACAGAAAAGCGGCTGGTATTAAAGGAGGAGTATTTGGTACTTACCCGTCGAGTAGGTAGGTCCTGGCGAAGGGTTCGAGGAAGAGGAAGCGGGAGTAACGTTGAGAAGGGGAGAGGAGAGAAGGGGAGATAATATTATTAATAGTAACTACTAGCAGTAGCAGTAGCAGTAGCAATAGTAGTAATAATAATAATAATAATAATAATAATAATAATAATAATAATAATAGCAGTGGTGGTGTGGCGGTGGTGGTGGTGGTAGTAGTAGTAGTAGTAGTAGTAGTAGTAGTAATAATAATAATAATAATAATATAATAATAATAATAATAATAATAATAATAATAATAATAATAGTGCAGCAATAATAGTAACAGTAGCAGTAGTAATCAGTAGCAGTAGTAATCAGTAACAGTAGTAGTGATAGTGATGTGGTGGTAGTAGTAGTAGTAGTAGTAGTAGTAGTAGTAGTAGGAAGAATAGTGTAGCAATAATACCACCACTATTGATACTATTACTATTATTACTACTGTTACTACTGTTACTATTACTACTACTACCATTACTACTACTACTATTACTCTACGCACCTGATTTCCTGGATCCACTGCTACCACCACTACCACCACTATTGTTACTACTACTACTGCTGCTGCTGCTGCTATTGCTACTATTACTATTATCACCATTACTACTACTATTATTACTCTACGCACCTGGTTTCCTGGCTCCACTGCTACCACCATTACAACTGTTTCTATTACTATTATTACTATTATTACTACTATTGTTACTATTACTATTATTACCATTACTACCACTACTACTCTACACACCTGGTTCCCTAGATCCACTGCTACCACTACCACTACTATTGTTACTACTACTACTACTACTACTACTACTACTACTACTGTTACTATTATCACCATTACTCCTCCTCCTCCTCCTCCTCCTCCTCCTCCTCCTCCTCCTCCTCCTCCTCCTCTATGCACCTGGTTTCCTGGCTCCACTGCTACCACCATTACCACGGTTTCTATTACTATTATTATTATTATTACTACTACTATTGTTACTATTACTATTATTACCATTACTACTACTACTACTACACGCAAAAATCATAATTCCCTCCCGGAGGAGGGAGAAATTGACAGCACCTGGTTTCCTGGATCCACTACCACCATTACCACTGTTTCTATTACTATTACTACTACTGCTACTACTACTACTACTACTGTTACTATTACTATTATTACCATTACCATTACTACTACTACTCTACACACCTGGTTCCCTGGATCCACTGCTACCACCACTACCACTACTATTGTTACTATTACTACTACCACTACTGCTGCTACTGCTACTATTACCACCATTACTACTACTACTACTACATGCACCTGGTTCCCTGGATCCACTGCTACCACCATTACCACTGTTTCTATTACTATTATTATTATTACTACTACTATTACTACTGCTGTTACTATTACTATTATTACCATTACTACTACTATTACTATACACACCTGGATCCACTGCTACCACCATTACCACTGTTTCCATTACTATTACTACTACTACTACTGTTACTATTAATATTATTACCATTACTACTACCATTACTATTACTCTACGCACCTGGTTTCCTGGATCCACTGCTACCACCACTATTGATACTATTACTATTATTACTACTATTGTTACTACTGTTGTTACTATTACTACTACCATTACTACTACTACCATTACTCTACGCACCTGATTTCCTGGATCCACTGCTACCACCACTACCACTACTATTGTTACTACTACTATTACTACTATTATCACCATTACTACCACCACCACCACCACCACCACTACTCTACGCACCTGGTTTCCTGGATCCACTGCTACCACCATTACCACTGTTTCTATTACTACTATTACTACTGTTACTACTACTGTTACTACTACTACTATTACCATTACCACTACTACTACTACTACTACTACTACTCTACGCACCTGGTTTCTTGGATCCACTGCTACCACCATTACCACTGTTTCTATTACTACTACTATTATTACTACTGTTACTATTACTATTACCATTACCATTACTACTACTACTACTACTACTACTACTACTCTACACACCTGGTTCCCTGGATCCACTGCTACCACCACTACCACTACTATTGTTACTGTTGTTGTTGTTGTTGTTGTTACTACTACTACTATTATTATTACTACTATTGTTACTATTACTATTATTACCATTACTACTACTCCTCTACACACCTGGTTTCCTGGATCCACTGGTGGAAGGCGTTGGCGTGCTGGGCAAACTCCTGGCGCAGCTTGTCGTTCTCCTCCTGGCGCCGCTGCTCCTTCTGCAGTTCCAGCTCCCGCTCCTGGGAGGCGCAAACGAAGGGAAATCGCAATTAGCCAATAATAATAATAATAATAATAATAATAATAATAATAATAATAATGGTAATAATACTACTAATACTACTACTACTACTAATACTAATAATACTAATACTAATAATGGTAATAATACTACTACTACTACTACTACTACTACTACTACTACTACTAATAATAATAATACAAATAATAATAATAATAATAATAATAATGGTAATAATAATAATGGTAATAATACTACTAATAATACTACTACTAATAATAATAATACTAATAATACTAATACTAATAATAATAATAATAATAATAATAATAATAATAATAATAATAATAATTTTTTAATTACTATCAGCTTGACGATTTTCTGGAGGCTGCGCCAGGTCTAGAACTTTCCAGAACAGCCTAGGGATTTCGGGGTGTTCCGTCGCTGCCGGAACAATCCGGAATCCCGTCTCGAATTTGCAGAGTCCAGAACCTTCCGGAACGTTCCATAACTTCCCATAACTGTCTAGAACAGTCTCTAACTTGGGGCAGGGAAGGGGGATCCCTGGGGAGATTCGCTACCTTGATGATCTTCTGGAGGTTCCGCCAGGTCTAGAACTTCCCAGAACTTGGGGGATTCCCAGGAGCCTATAACCTTCTAAAACTTTCCAGAGCTTTCTAGAACAGCCTAGAACCTCTGACAGGGAAGGGGATCTGGGGATCCACTACCTTGATGATCTTTTGGAGGTTCTGCCAGCCACCCAGAAGGGAACCTAGAACCTTCCAGAACCTTTCTAGAACAGCCCAGAATGTGGGATCCACTACCTTGATCTTTTGGAGGCTCCGCCAGCCACTCAGAAGGGAACCTAGAACCTTCCAGAACCTTCCAGAAACTTTCTAGAACAGCCCAGAATGTGGGATCCACTACCTTGATGATCTTCTGGAGGTTCTGCCAGCCACCCAGAAGGGAACCTAGAACCTTCCAGAACCTTCCCGGAACTTTCTAGCACAGCCCAGAATGTGGCATCCACTACCTTGATGATCTTCTGCAGGTTCCACCAGGAAGCCTAGAACCTTCTAAAACTTTCCAGAGCTTTCTAGAACAGCCTAGAACCTCCGACAGGGAAGGGGATCTGGGGATCCACTACCTTGATGATCTTCTGGAGGTTCCGCCAGCCACCCAGAAGGGAACCTAGAACCTTCCAGAAACTTTCTGGAACAGCCCAGAATGTGGGATCCACTACCTTGATGATCTTCTGCAGGTTCCACCAGGTCTCCTGGCGTACGGGTTCAAGGCCACCTGGGAAAGAACCTAGAACTTTCTAGAGCAGCCTAGAGTGTGGGATCCACTACCTTGATGATCTTTTGGAGGTTCTGCCAGCCACCCAGAAGGGAACCTAGAACCTTCCAGGAACAGCCCAGAATGTGGGATCCACTACCTTGATCTTTTGGAGGCTCCGCCAGCCACCCAGATGGGAACCTAGAACCTTCCAGAACCTTCCCGGAACTTTCTAGAACAGCCCAGAATGTGGGATCCACTACCTTGATGATCTTCTGCAGGTTCCGCCAGGTCTCCTGGCGTACGGGTTCAAGGCCACCTGGGAAAGAACCTAGAACCTCCCAGAACTTTCTAGAACAGCCCAGAATGTGGGATCCACTACCTTGATGACCTTCTGGAGGTTCTGCCAGCCACCCAGAAGGGAACCTAGAACCTTCCAGAACCTTCCCAGAACCTTTCTAGAACAGCCCAGAATGTGGGATCCACTACCTTGATGATCTTTTAGAGGTTCCGCTAGCCACCCAGAAGGGAACCTAGAACCTTCCAGAACCTTCCAGAACCTTCCCGGAACTTTCTACCACATCCCGGAATGTGGGATCTTCTGCAGGTTCCACCAGGTCTCCTGGCGTACGGGTTCAAGGCCACCTGGGGGAGAACCTAGAACCTCCCAGAACTCTCTAGAACAGCCCGGAATGTGGGAACCTAGAACCTTCCAGAACCTTCCAGAACCTTCCCGGAACTTTCTAGAACAGCCCGGAATGTGGGATCCACTACCTTGATGATCTTCTGCAGGTTCCGCCAGGTCTCCTCCAGCGCCTCCATGGTGAACCAGGTGTAGGGGTTGGAGGCGACCCGGAAGCTCCGGATCTGGCGCTCCAGCTCGGCCAATTGGTTGAAGTCGGCCTGGGCGGAGCTTAGGGAAGCCCGGAAGGCGTCGTGCGCCTCCCTCAGCGCCCGGATCTCCTCCAGCGAGTTGCAGCGCACGGGATCCGTCAGATCCTCCTCGGCGTTCTCGAACCAGCTGTTGAAGGCGGAGGCCTTCTTGGCAAAGGTGAGGAAGAGATCTTCCACCTGGGTAGGGGAAATAAGGAGAATAATAATGAGAATAATAATGTTAATAAAGGATTAATAGTAATAATGATGATGATAACAATAATATAATGAAAGAATAATAATAAAATAATAATATAATAATAAAAATAATAATAATAATGAAATAATATAATAATAATAATAATTATAATAATATAATGAAATAATAATAATGAAATAATAATATAATAATAAAAATAATAATAGTATAATAATAATATAATGAAATAATAATAATGAAATAATGAAATAATAAAAATAATAATAAATAATAAATAATAGTATAATAATATAATAATAATATAATGAAATAATAATGAAATAATAATATAATAATAAAAATAATAAAAAATAATAAAATAATAAAATAATAATAATAGTATAATGAAATAATAATATAATAATAAAAATAATAAAAAATAAAATAATATAATAATAATATAATAATAATATAATGAAATAATAATTATGAAATAATAATATAATAATAAAAATAAAAATAAATAATAATATAATAATATAATAATAATAGTATAATGAAATAATAATAATGAAATAATAATATAATAATAATAATAAAAATAAAAATAAATAATAATATAATAATAATAGTATAATGAAATAATAATAATGAAATAATATAATAATAATAATAATAATAAATAATATAATAATAATAATAATAATATAATGATAATATAATGATAATGATAATATAATATAATAATGCCCCTTTTTCTCCCCGCTGAAGCCCCGCCCACCTTCCGGAAGCTTCTATTTCCTACGGGTCCCAACCTGCCCCCTCTCTGCCCCACCCCTTTCCCCCCAACCCATTTCCTATGGGTCCCGACTTGCCCCCTTTTTCTCCCCACTGCCCAGGCTGCCCCAAACCCGGACCTACCCCCTTGTTCTCCCCACTGAAGCCCCGCCCACAACCCGCCCCTTTCCTCCCCACTGAAGCCCCGCCCACAACCTGCCCCCTTTCTCTGCCCCACGGAAGCCCCGCCCACCTTCCAGAAGTGCTCCTGGGCTTCCAGAAGCTTCTTCTATGGGTCCCGACTTTCCCCCCTTTTCTCCCCACTGAAGCCCTGCCCACCTTCCGGAAGCTTCTTCTATTTCCTATGGGCCCCACCCCTTTCCCCCCAACCCATTTCCTATGGGTCCCGACTTGCCCCCTTTTTCTCCCCACTGCCCAGGCTGCCCCGAACCCACCCCCTTGTTCTCCCCACTGAAGCCCTGCCCACAACCCGCCCCTTTCCTCCCCACTGAAGCCCCGCCCACAACCTGCCCCCTTTCTCTGCCCCACGGAAGCCCCGCCCACCTTCCGGAAGTGTTCCTGGGCTTCCAGAAGTTTCTTCTATGGGTCCCAACTTCCCCCCTTTTCTCCCCACTGAAGCCCCGCCCACCTTCCGGAAGCTTCTATTTCCTATGGGTCCCAACCTGCCCCCTCTCTGCCCCACCCCTTTCCCCCAACCCATTTCCTATGGGTCCCGACCTGCCCCCTTTTTCTCCCCACTGCCCAGGCTGCCCCGAACCCGGACCTACCCCCTTGTTCTCCCCACTGAAGCCCCGCCCACAACCCGCCCCTTTCCTCCCCACTGAAGCCCCACCCACAACCTGCCCCCTTTCTCTGCCCCACAGAAGCCCCGCCCACCTTCCGAAAGTGTTCCTGGGCTTCCAGAAGTTTCTTCTATGGGTCCCAACTCCCCCCCTTTTCTCCCCACTGAAGCCCCGCCCACCTTCCGGAAGCTTCTTCTATTTCCTATGGGCCCCACCCCTTTCCCCCCAACCCATTTCCTATGGGTCTCGACCTGCCCCCTTTTTCTCCCCACTGCCCAGGCTGCCCCGAACCCGGACCCACCCCCTTCTTCTCCCCACAGAAGCCCCGCCCACAACCCGCCCCTTTCCCTGCCCCACTGAAGCCCCGCCCACAACCTGCCCCTTTCCCGCCCACAACCCGCCCCTTTCCTCCCCGCGGAAGCCCCGCCCACCACCCGCCCCCTTTCCCTGCCCCACAGAAGCCCCGCCCACCTTCCGGAAGTGCTCCTGGGCTTCCAGAAGCTTCTTCTTCCGGGCGGCCGATCCGGCCAGCAATTGGTTCCAGCGCTTCGTCAGGGAGGCGTGTCTGGCCTCGATGGCTTTCGATTGGACGTGGCGGGCGGCCAATAGCTGGTCCTTCAGGGCGGCGATGTTGGAGATCCCTTCCTGCTGGAAGGCCTGCAGGCCGGCGTCAAAGGTTTCCTGGTTGGGGGGCAGAAAAAGTGGGGCAGGGGTTCAGGTTATTTGGGGAGAGGTTTGAATTGTGTGGGGCGGGAGGCTCCGCCCACCCGGATCAAGGGGTCCGGCTCCGCCCACACGGATCGAGGGAGGAGAGTCAGGGTCAGGGTTTTCCTGGTTGGGGGGCAGAAAGTGGGGCAAGGGTTCAGTGTAGGAAGCTCCGCCCACCCGGATTGTGGGGTCAGGGGTTTGAATTCTGTGGGGCAAGAAGCTCCGCCCATCAGGGGAGGGGTAAGGGGAGCGGGTTGGAATTATGTGGGGCAGGAAGCTCTGCCCACCCGGATTGAGAGGTCAGATCCCTTCCTGCCGGCGTCCAAGGTTTCCTGGTTGGGGGGCAGAGGTTCAAATTCTGTGGGGCGCGGGTTCGAATCCCATGGGGCAAGAAGCTCCGCCCACCCAGGTAGGGGTCAGGGGTTGGAATCCTGTGGGGCTAGAAGCTCCACCCACTGGGATTGAGGGCTCAGGGGAGCGGGTTCGAATGCCATGGGGCAGGAAGCTCCGCCCACCCGGATGAGGGAGAGGGGAGTGGGTTTGAATGCTGTGGGGCAGGAAGCTCCACCCACCCGGATTGAGGGAGGCGTCAGGGTCAGGGGAGTGGGTTTGAATTCTGTGGGGCAGGAAGCTCTGCCCACCCGGATTGAGGGAGGAGAGTCAGGGTCTGGGTTTCCTGGTTGGGGGGCAGAAAGTGGGGCAGGACTTCAGGTTATGTGGGGAGAATTCTGTGGGGCGCAGGTTTGAATTGTGTGGGGCGGGAGGCTCCGCCCACCCGGATCAAGGGGTCCGGCTCCGCCCACACGGATTGAGGGAGGAGAGTCAGGGTCAGGGTTTTCCTGGTTGGGGGGCAGAAAGTGGGGCAAGGGTTCGGATCGTGTGGGGCGGCAGGCACCGCCCAGCGGGATTGAATTCTGTGGGGCAAGAAGCTCCGCCCATCAGGGGAGGGCTAAGGGGAGTGGGTTGGAATTCTGTGGGGCAGGAAGCTCTGCCCACCCGGATTGAGGGGTCAGGGGTTTGAATTCTGTGGGGCAGGAAGCTCTGCCCACCCGGATTGAGGGGTCAGGGGTTTGAATTCTGTGGGGCAGGAAGCTCCGCCCACCCAGATTGAGGGGTCAGGGGTTTGAATTCTGTGGGGCAGGAAGCTCCGCCCACCCGGATTGAGGGGTCAGGGGTTTGAATTCTGTGGGGCAGGAAGCTCCGCCCACCCGGATTGAGAAGTCAGATCCCTTCCTGCCTGCGTCCAAGGTTTCCTGGTTGGGGGGCAGAATGTGGGGCAGAGCTTCAAATTCTGTGGGGCGCGGCTTCGAATCCCATGGGGCAAGAAGCTCCACCCACCCAGATAGGGGCCAGGGGTTGGAATCCTGTGGGGCTAGAAGCTCCACCCACTGGGATTGAGGGCTCAGGGGAGCGGGTTCAAATTCCATGGGGCAAGAAGCTCTGCCCCCCACTTAGGGGTCACCTGTTTGGTCAGCAGAGTCTGGACAGAAGACAAATCCCGGCCGTAATCGTCCGTCTTGAGGCTGTTCTCTTTCTCCCCTAGAATATGTGGGGCAGAGAAGTGGGGCAGGGTTAGTTCAGGTGTGGGGCTTCCGTGGGGCAGACCCTATTCTTAAGCCTAAAGCAACCCTAGCACTGACCCCTAAGCCAAGCCTAGCGTTGACCCCTAACCTTGACCCCTAGCCCTGACCCACACATAGCACTGACCCCAAACCCAACCCTAGCACTGACCCCTAACCTTGACCCCTAACCCTGACCCACACATAGCACTGACCCCTAACCCAACCCTAGCACTGACCCCTAACCTTGACCCCTAACCCTGACCCACACATAGCACTGACCCCTAACCCAACCCTAGCACTGACCCCTAACCTTGACCCCCAACCCTGACCCACACATAGCACTGACCCCTAACCCAACCCTAGCACTGACCCCTAACCTTGACCCCTAAGCCT
Source organism: Podarcis raffonei (assembly GCF_027172205.1). NCBI lineage: Eukaryota > Metazoa > Chordata > Lepidosauria > Squamata > Lacertidae > Podarcis > Podarcis raffonei. The sequence continues at coordinate 786,096 of NC_070621.1, forward strand.
GACCCACACCTAGCATTGACCCCTGACCCACAAATAGTATTGACCCCTAAGCCAACACTAGCACTGACCCCTAACCCAACCCTAGCACTGACCCCTAACCCCAACCCTAGCACTGACCCCTAACCCTGACCCCTAACCCAACCCTAGCACTGACCCCTAACCCCAACCTGAGCATTGACCCCTAACCTTAACCCACCCCTAGCACTGACCCCTAACCTTGACCCAACCCTAGCACTGACCCCTAACCCAACCACTGACCCCTAACCCAACCCTAGCACTGACCCCTAACCCTGACCCCTAACCCTGACCCACACCTAGCATTGACCCCTAACCCAACCCTAGCACTGACCCCTAACCCTGACCCTATTCCTAACCCTAACCCAACCCTAGCATTGACCCCTAACCCAACCACTGACCCCGAACCCAACCCTAGAATTGATCCCTAACCCACCCCTAGCATTGACCCCTAACCCAACCACTGACCCCGAACCCAACCCTAGAATTGACCCCTAACCCAACCCTAGCACTGACCCCTAACCCTGAGCCTATTCCTAACCCTAACCCAACCCTAGCATTGACCCCTAACCCAACCACTGACCCCGAACCCAACCCTAGAATTGACCCCTAAGCCAACCCTAGCATTGACCCCTAACCTGACCCTATTCCTACCCCTAACCCAACCCTAGCACTGACCCCTAACCCTAACCCACCCCTAGCATTGACCCCTAACCCAACCCTAGCCCTGACCCCTAACCCTGACCCTGTTCCTAACCCTAACCCAACCCTAGCATTGACCCCTAACCCAACCACTGACCCCTAACCCAACCCTAGAATTGACCCCTAACCCAACCCTAGCACTGACCCCTAACCCTAACCCTATTCCGAACCCTAACCCAACCCTAGCATTGACCCCTAACCCAACCACTGACCCCTAACCCAACTCTAGCATTGACCCCTAACCCAACCCTAGCATTGACCCCTAACCTGACCCTATTCCTAACCCAACCCTAGCATTGACCCCTAACCCAACCCTAGCACTGACCCCTAACCCTATTCCCAACCCTATCCATGACCCCTAACCCCAACCCAAGCATAGACCCCTAACCCTGACCCTATCCCTAACCCAACCCCTGACCCCTAACCCACCCCTACCCCTAACCCACCCCTACCCCTGCCCCCTAACCCGCCACCCGGGGGTCGGGACCCGCCCCCTACCGATCCAGGACTCCACCACGTCGGCCTTCCAGTTGAACTGGAGGAAGGCGGAGTTTTCGTCCAGTTTGGCCTTGCGCTGGGACGCCGCCCTCTCCAGGTCGGCCACTTTGGCCCGCAGGCCGGCCATCTTGGCGGTGATGTTCTCCTCGTGGTGGTTGTTCTGGAGCGAGGAGGGATAAAATAAAATTAGATGAGATAGTAATAATAATAATAATAATAATAATAATAATGATGATGATGTAATATAACAATAATATAATATAATATAATATAATATAATATAATTAATGTAATATAATATAATATAATATAATATAATATAATAACGTAATATAATATAATATAATATAATATAATATAATATAATATAATATAATATAATAGTGCTATAACAAGATTATTATTAGAATAGTAATAATGTAATATAACAATAATATAATATAATATAATATAATATAATATAATATAATATAATATAATAGTGCTATAACAAGATTATTATTATTATTAGAATAATAATAATGTAATATAACAATAATAATATAATATAATATAATAATGCTATAACAAGATTATTATTATTATTAGAATAATAATAATGTAATATAACAATAATATAATATAATATAATATAATATAATATAATATAATATAATATAATATAATAGTGCTATGACAAGATTATTATTATTATTATTAGAATAATAATAATGTAATATAACAATAATATAATGTAATATAATATAATATAATATAATATAATATAATATAAGAGTGCTATAATAAGATTATAATAATACAATAGTACTATTGTATTCTACGGGAATAGTTGGAATAGTACTATTCTATTCTATATTATTATTATTATTATTATTATTATTATTATTATTATTAAACTGAAATTTAATTTAATCATAGTACTAACAGTACTATGATTAAATTAAATTTTGGTTTAATAATAATAATAATAATAATAATAATAATAATATAGTAATATAACAATAATATAATAATAATATATAATATAAGAGTGCTATAACAAGATTATAACAATACAATAGTACTAATATTAGTTAGTACTATGATTAAATTAAATTTCGGTTTAATAATAATAATAATAATATAATATAACAATATAATAATAATAATATATAATATAATATAATATAATAGTGCTATAACAATATTATAACAGTACAATAGTACTATACTAGTACTAGTACTAATACTAATATTAGTTAGTACTACTACTAAATTAAATTTCGGTTTAATAATAATAATGTGATATAATATAATAATAGTAATATAACAATATTATGATATAATATAATATAATATGATATAAGAGTGCTGTAACAATATTATAACAGTACAATAGTACTATACTAGTCCTAGTACTAATACTAATATTAGTTAGTACTATGATTAAATTAAATTTCGGTTTAATAATAATAATAATATAATATAACAATAATATAATAATAATATATAATATAATATAAGAGTGCTATAATACTATAACAATACAATAGTACTATACTAGTACTAGTACCAATATTAGTACTATGATTAAATTAAATTTCAGTTTAATAATAATAATAATAATAATAATAATAATAATAATAATAATAATATAGAATAGAAGAGTGCTATAACAATATTATAACAATATAATAGTACTATACTAGTATTAATACTAATATTAGTTAGTACTATGATTAAATTAAATTTCGGTTTAATAATATAATATAATATAATATAATATAATATAATATAATATAATATAATATAATATAATGAGTGCTATAACAAGATTATAATACAATAGTACTATACAATATTATAATAATATAATAGTACTAGTGCTAGTACTACTATTAGTACTAATATTAGTACTAGTACTATTTAGTACTACTATTAGTAGTAGTAATTCAATGATTAACTTAAATTTCCGTTTTATTATAATAATATATACTACTACTACTAATAACAATAATAATAAAAATAATATAATAATATGATAATATAATAATAATGATATATAAGAGTGCTCTAACAATATTATAATAGTACTATACCACTATTAGTACTAGTACTACTAGTACTAGTTAGCACTACTACTACTAGTAGTAGTAGTAGTAATAATAATAATAATAATAATAATAATAATAATAACAACAACAACAATAATTCAATTGTTAAATTAAATTTCTGTTAATAATAATAATAATAATAATACAAGATAATAATATTATAATAATATATAAGAGTGCTCTAACAATATCATAATAATACAAAAGTACTATACTACTATTAGTACTAATAGTAGTACTAGTACTAATTAGTACTACTACTATTAGTAGTAATAGTAATAATAATAATTCAATGATTAGATTAAATTTCTGTTTTATTATAATAATATCTACTACTACTACTAATAATAATAATACAGGACAATAATATAATAATAATATATAACATGAGTGCTCTAAAAATATTATAATAATATAATAGTACTATACTACGAGTAGTACTAGTACTACTATTAGTGCTAATAGTAGTACTAGTACTAATTAGTGGTAGTAATAGTAGTACTAGTACTAATAGCAATAATAGCAATAAAAATAGTAATAAGACCAGTAATAATAGTAATACTAGTAGTTTTTTTAATCCCGGAAACCCCCCCCCCCCCAAAATAAAAATAAAAATACCTTCTGGAAGGAGGGAGGGAGGAGAGAGGAGGGAAGGAAGGAAGGAAGGAAGGAAGGAAGGGAGGGAGGGAGGAGAAAGGGAGGAATGAAGGAAAGGAAGGAAGGAGGGAGGGAGGAATGAAGGAAAGGACGGGAGGGAGGGAGGAATGAAGGAAAGGAAGGGAGGGAGGGAGGGAGGAAGGAAGGGAGGGAGGAGAAAGGGAGGAATGAAGGAAAGGAAGGAAGGAAGGGAGGGAGGAATGAAGGAAAGGAAAGGAGGGAGGGAGGGAGGGAGGGAGGGAGGGAGGAAGGGAGGAGAAAGGGAGGAATGAAGGAAAGGAAGGAAGGAGAAAGGGAGGAATGAAGGAAAGGAAGGAAGGAGGGAGGGAGGAATGAAGGAAAGGAAGGGAGGGAGGGAGGGAGGAAGGAAGGAAGGAAGGAGAAAGGGAGGAATGAAGGAAAGGAAGGGAGGAAGGGAGGGAGGAATGAAGGAAAGGAAGGGAGGGAGGGAGGGAGGGAGGGAGGAAGGGAGGAGAAAGGGAGGAATGAAGGAAAGGAAGGAAGGAGAAAGGGAGGAATGAAGGAAAGGAAGGAAGGAGGGAGGGAGGAATGAAGGAAAGGAAGGGAGGAAGGGAGGGAGGAATGAAGGAAAGGAAGGGAGGGAGGGAGGGAGGGAGGAAGGGAGGAGAAAGGGAGGAATGAAGGAAAGGAAGGAAGGAGAAAGGGAGGAATGAAGGAAAGGAAGGAAGGAGGGAGGGAGGAATGAAGGAAAGGAAGGGAGGAAGGGAGGGAGGAATGAAGGAAAGGAAGGGAGGGAGGGAGGAAGGGAGGAGAAAGGGAGGAATGAAGGAAAGGAAGGAAGGAGAAAGGGAGGAATGAAGGAAAGGAAGGAAGGAGGGAGGGAGGAATGAAGGAAAGGAAGGGAGGGAGGGAGGGAGGGAGGGAGGGAGGGAGGAAGGGAGGAGAAAGGGAGGAATGAAGGAAAGGAAGGAAGGAGGGAGGGAGGGAGGGAGGAAGGAGAAAGGGAGGAATGAAGGAAAGGAAGGGAGGGAGGGAGGGAGGGAGGAAGGAAGGAGAAAGGGAGGAAGGAAAGAAGGAAGGAAGGAAGGAAGGGAGGAAGGAAAGAAGGAAGGAAGGAAGGAAGGAAGGAAGGAAAGGAAGGGAGGGAGGGAGGGAGGAAGGAAGGAAGGAAAGAAGGGAGGGAGGGAGGGAGGGAGGAAGGAAGGAAGGATGGAAGGAAGGAAGGAGAAAGGGAGGAATGAAGGAAAGGAAGGAGAAAGGGAGGAAGGAAGGAAGGAAGGAAGGAGAAAGGGAGGAAGGAAGGAAGGAAAGGAAGGAAGGAGAAAGGGAGGGAGGGAGGGAGGGAGGGAGGGAGGGAGGGAGGGAGGGAGGAAGGAAGGAAGGAAGGAAGGAAGGAAGGAAGGAAGGAAGGAGAAAGGGAGGAAGGAAGGAAGGAGAAAGGGAGGAATGAAGGAAAGGAAGGAAGGGAGGGAGGGAGGAAGGAAGGAGAAAGGGAGGAATGAAGGAAAGGAAGGAAGGAGAAAGGGAGGGAGGGAGGGAGGAAGGAAGGAGAAAGGGATGAATGAAGGAAAGGAAGGAAGGAGAAAGGGAGGTAGGGAGGAAGGAGAAAGGGAGGAATAAAAGAAAGGAAGGAAGGAGAAAGGGAGGGAGGGAGGGAGGGAGGAAGGAAGGAAGGAAGGAAGGAAGGAAGGAGAAAGGAAGGAAGGAAGGAAGGAAGGAAGGAAGGAAGGAAGGAAGGAAGGAAGGAAGGGAGAGAGGAAGGAAGGAAGGGAGGAAGGAGGAAGGAAGGAAGGAGAAAGGGAGGAATGAAGGAAAGGAAGGAAGGAGAAAGGGAGGAGGGAGGGAGGGAGGGAGGGAGGGAGGGAGGAAGGAAGGAAGGAAGGAAGGAAGGAAGGAAGGAAGGAAGGAGAAAGGAAGGAAGGAAGGAAGGAGGGAGAAAGGGAGGAATGAAGGAAGGAAGGAAGGAAGGAAGGAAGGAAGGAAGGAAGGAAGGAAGGAAGGAAGCTCACCTTCTGGATCAGTTCCTGCCCGTTGGCGCAGACGTCGTTGACCCGCTCCTTGTGGACGGCAAAGTCGGTCTCAAAGGCTTCGTGTTTCTTCAGCAGGCCCTGGGGGGGAATCGGGGGATCCGGCGGTCAAATTGGGGGGGATTGGCGACGGATCCCCCAAATCAGATCCCTACTCTTGAGGGTTCGATCCTGGGGTGAGAGGCTAATACCCCCCACCAGATCCCTATGCTTGAGGGTTCGATCCTGGGGGATCAGGCTAATAACCCCCCACCAGATCCCTACGCTTGAGGGTTCGATCCTGCGGGTCAGGCTAATAATGAGATCCCTACTCTTGAGGGTTTGATCCTGGGGATCAGGCTAATAACCAGATCCCTACTCTTGAGGGTTTGATCCTGGGGATCAGGCTAATAACCAGATCCCTACTCTTGAGGGTTCGATCCTGGGGGATCAGGCTAATAACCAGATCCCTACTCTTGAGGGTTTGATCCTGGGGGATCAGGCTAATAACCGCCCACCAGATCCTGACTCTTGAGGGTTTGATCCTGGGGGATCGGGCTAATAACCCCCACCAGATCCCTACTCTTGAAGGTTCGATCCTGGGGGATCAGGCTAATAACCCCCCACCAGATCCCTACTCTTGAGGGTTCGATCCTGGGGGATCAGGCCAATAACCCCCACCAGATCCCTAATCTTGAGGGTTCGATCCTGGGGGATCAGGCTAATAAGCCCCACCAGATCCCTACTCTTGAGGGTTCGATCCTGGGGGATCAGGCCAATAACCCCCACCAGATCCCTAATCTTGAGGGTTCGATCCTGGGGGATCTGGCTAATAACCCCCACCAGATCCCTACTCTTGAGGGTTCGATCCTGGGGGGTCAGGCTAATATTAATATTAGTAATAATAATAGACCCCCCAATTATGAATGGACCCCCCAGTTTTTAATAATAAAAACAGCGATATTAGTTATGGGATGGTGATATTATTATTATTATTATTATTATTATTATTATTATTATTATTAACAACCAATCTGGGCCATGATCCTAGATCTCAGTCCTGCCTACCGGATGGGCCTGTGGTGGGATCCTGAACGGGGACAAGGGAGATCCTCGAGGGATCCCACAAGGGTCAGGCGGGGAGGGATCCCGCCGGCCATCGGGATCCACCTGTTCCCGTCGGTCATCAGGATCCACCCAATCCCACCTGTCGTAGGAACTACCCGACCCGTCAGTCATCCGATCCACCCGATCCCACCGGCCATGGGATCCACGATCCGTCAGCCATCAGGATCCACCCGATCCCACAGGTCCTATGATCAACCAATCCGTCGTTCATCAGGATCCACCCGATCCCACCGCTCATAGGATCCTCCTATCCGTCAGTAATTAGGATCCACCTGACCCCACCAGTCATAGGATCCACCCGATCCATCGGTCACCGGGATCCACCCGACCCCACCGGTCATAGGAGCCACCGATCCGTCAGTCATTGGGATAAACCCAATCCCACTGTCGTAGGATCCCATCGGTCGCCAGGATCCACCCGATCCTGTCAGTTGTCGGGATCCACTGGGATCCACTCACCTGGATGGCCGCCAGGGTGTCTCCGTAATCCTCGCTGGCCACCAGGGTCATCTTCTCGTTGATCCAGGCTTCCTCTTCCTCCACGTTGGCCACAAATTGCTGGTATTCAAGGGATTCCTCCAGACGCTGGCCCCTGAGGGAGATCCAAAACGGGATCCGGGTCAAATCCGGATCAGAGCTTCTGTCCTTGGACGTGGAGATCCATCCCCTTCCCTTCTACCCGTCGCCATGGAGATCCGTTCTGCGATCCTACCTCCTGTTCTTGGTCAAGATCCCTTCTACAACCCTCCTGTCCTCCATGGAGATCCCTTTGACGATCCGATCCCCTTCTATCCTCTGTCGAGATCACTTCTACAATACTATCTGGTTCTATCCTCCATCAAGATCCCTTCTACGATCCTATCTCCTGCTTTCCTCGACCGAGATCTCTTATAAGATGCTATCTCCTGCTTTCCTCGATCGAGATCTCTTATAAGATCCTATCTCCTTCTATCCTTCCTTGAGATCCCTTCTACGATCCTATCCTCCGTCCAAATCCCTTTTACAATCCTATCCCCTTCTATCTTCCGTCAAAATCCCTTCTATGATCCTATCTCCTTCTATCCTTCTCTGTCAAGATCCCTTCTACAATCCTCCTATCCTCCATTGAGATCCCTTCTATGATCCTATCCCCTTCTTTTCTCCATCGAGATCTTTTCTATGATCCTATTTCCTTCTATCCTTCTCCGTCAAAATCCCTTCTATGACCCTATCTCCTTCTACCCTCCGTCGAGATCCCTTCTATGATCCTATCACCTGCTTTCGTCCGTCAAGATCCCTTCTGCGATCCTATCTGATTCTATCCTTCTCTGTCAAGATCTCTTCTATGAGCCTATCCCCTTCTATCCCCATCCGTAAAGATCCCTTCTACGATCCTATCTTCTATCCTCCGATGAGATCCCTTCTACAATCCTATCTTCCTATCCTTCTCCGTCAAGATCCCTTCTACAACCCTCCTATCCTCCAATGAGATCCCTTCTACAATCCTATCCTCCCTCAAGATCCCTTCTACAATCCTACCTCCTCCTATGAGATCCCTTCAACAATCCTATCTCCTACCCTCCATCGAGATCCCTTCTACGATCTTCATTCTATCCTGTCGAGATCCCTTCTACGATCCTATCCCCTTCTCTCCTTCTCCGTCAAGATCCCTTCTACGATCCTATCTCCTATGAGATCCCTTCTACAATCCTATCCGTCAAGATCCCTTCTACAATCCTATCTCATCCTATGAGATCCCTTCTACATTCCTTTCCTCCCTCGAGATCCCTTCTACGATCCTATCTCCTCCTATGAGATCCCTTCTGCAATCCTATCCTCTGTCAAGATCCCTTCTACAACCCTATCCTCCCTTGAGATCCCTTCTATGATCCTATATCCTATCCTCCCTTGAGATCCCTTCTATCCTCCCTCGAGATCCCTTCTACAATCCTATCTCCTCCTATGAGATCCCTTCTACGATCCTATCTCCTATGAGATCCCTTCTACAGTCCTATCTCCTCCTATGAGATCCCTTCTACAATCCTTTCCTCCCTCGAGATCCCTTCTACGATCCTATCTCCTCCTATGAGATCCCTTCTGCAATCCTATCCTCTGTCAAGATCCCTTCTACAACCCTATCCTCCCTTGAGATCCCTTCTATGATCCTATATCCTATCCTCCCTCAAGATCCCTTCTATCCTCCCTCGAGATCCCTTCTACAATCCTATCTCCTCCTATGATATCCCTTCTACAATCCTATCTCCTCCTATGATATCCCTTCTACGATCCTTTCCTCCCTCGAGATCCCTTCTACGATCCTATCTCCTCCTATGAGATCCCATTCTGCAATCCTATCCTCTGTCAAGATCCCTTCTACAACCCTATCCTCCCTTGAGATCCCTTCTATGATCCTATATCCTATCCTCCCTCAAGATCCCTTCTATCCTCCCTCAAGATCCCTTCTACAATCCTATCTCCTATGAGATCCCTTTGACGATCCGATCCCCTTCTATCCTCTGTCGAGATCCCTTCTGCAATCCTATCCTCTGTCAAGATCCCTTCTACAACCCTATCCTCCCTTGAGATCCCTTCTATGATCCTATATCCTATCGTCCCTCAAGATCCCTTCTATCCTCCCTCGAGATCCCTTATACAATCCTATCTCCTATGAGATCCCTTCTACGATCCTATCTCCTCCTATGAGATCCCTTCTGCAATCCTATCCTCTGTCAAGATCCCTTCTACAACCCTATCCTGCCTTGAGATCCCTTCTATGATCCTATATCCTATCCTCCCTCAAGATCCCTTCTATCCTCCCTCAAGATCCCTTCTACGATCCTATCTCCTCCTATGAGATCCCTTCTACAATCCTATTTCCTCCTATGAGATCCCTTCTACAATCCTCTCCTATGAGATCCCTTCTACAGTCCTATCTCCTCTCCTCCCTCGAGATCCCTTCTACAATCTTATCTCCTCCTATGAGATCCCTTCTACAATCCTATCTCCTCCTATGAGATCCCTTCTACGATCCTATCTCCTATGAGATCCCTTCTACAGTCCTATCTCCTCCTCTCCTTACTCGAGATCCCTTCTACAATCCTATCTCCTCCTATGAGATCCCTTCTACGATCCTATCTCCTCCTATGAGATCCCTTCTACAATCCTATCTCCTATGAGATCCCTTCTACAGTCCTATCTCCTCTCCTCCCTCAAGATCCCTTCTACAATCCTATCTCCTCCTATGAGATCCCTTCTACGATCCTATCTCCTCCTATGAGATCCCTTCTACGATCCTATCTCCTATGAGATCCCTTCTACAGTCCTATCTCCTCCTCTCCTCCCTCGAGATCCCTTCTACAATCCTATCTCCTCCTATGAGATCCCTTCTACAATCCTATCTCCTCCTATGAGATCCCTTCTACGATCCTATCTCCTGTGAGATCCCTTCTACAGTCCTATCTCCTCTCCTCCCTTGAGATCCCTTCTACAATCCTATCTCCTCCTATGAGATCCCTTCTACAATCCTATCTCCTATGAGATCCCTTCTACAGTCCTATCTCCTCCTCTCCTCCCTCGAGATCCCTTCTACAATCCTATCTCCTCCTATGAGATCCCTTCTACAATCCTATCTCCTCCTATGAGATCCCTTCTACGATCCTATCTCCTATGAGATCCCTTCTACAGTCCTATCTCCTCCTCTCCTCCCTCGAGATCCCTTCTACAATCCTATCTCCTCCTATGAGATCCCTTCTACAATCCCATCTCCTATGAGATCCCTTCTACAGTCCTATCTCCTCCTCTCCTCCCTCGAGATCCCTTCTACAATCCTATCTCCTCCTATGAGATCCCTTCTACAATCCTATCTCCTATGAGATCCCTTCTACTATCCTATCTCCTCCTATGAGATCCCTTCTACAATCCTATCTCCTATGAGATCCCTTCTACAGTCCTATCTCCTCCTCTCCTCACTCGAGATCCCTTCTACGGGACGCGGCCGGAAACTCAGATCCCCGCCGGGATCCGGGATCCCTTGCTTACCGGGCGGCCGCCAGCCTCTTGAGTTCCTGCCAGTGATCCACAAAGTGAGCCAGTCTTTGCTGGATCTCCTCTTTGCCAATGGTGTTGTCGTCCGAGAGTTTCTTCCCGGTGTCCAGAACGCCCTGGAAAATAATAATAATAATAATAATAATAATAATAATAATAATAATAATAATAATAATAATAATTGTTATTGTTATTATTGTTATTATTGTTATTATTGTTATTGTTATTTGCTTAATTATTCAATTATTATTAAATTACTGAATCAGGATTATTGAATAATTATTCACTCATTCAATTATTACTAACTTATTAATAATAATAATTGTTATTAATTATTATTAAGTTAGTAATAATTGAATGAGTGAATAATTATTCCTCTTATTAACTTATTCACTAATAATTATTGTCAACTGCCTATTTCAGTGAATAATTATTCACTTTTCCAATTATTTTTCAATTGTAATTATTCATAATTGTAATATTTGTAATATTATAATTGTAATATTTATTATTCAAAAATAAATATTATTCCATTGTAATTGTTGAATTATTATTGCTGAATAATAATGGAAAAAATCAGGCAAACATTTATTATTATCGTCATTGAATAATTATTATTGAAATTTTGAATTATTATTCAATAATGGAAGAATTGTTCAATAATTGAGTAAGTGAACAATAAGTGAATAATTGAATTATTCACTTATTCAATTATTATTAAATTACTGAATCATGATTATTAAATAATTATTAACTCATTCAATTATTATTAACTTATTCATAATAATTAATAACAATTATTATTATTAACTTGTTCACTAATAATTATTGTCAACTGCCTATTTCAGTGAATAATTATTCACTTTTTCAATTATTTTTCAATTGTAATTATTTACAATTGTAATATTTGTAATATTATAATTGTAATATTTATTATTCAAAAATAAATATTATTCCATTGTAATTGTTGAATTATTATTGTTGAATAATAACGGGAAAAATGACACAAACGTTTATTATTATCGTCATTGATTCATACATATTGCTGAAATATTTAATTATTATTCGATTATTCAGTTGTAACGGTTGAATTATTATTGCCGAATAATAATGGAAAAAATCACGCAAACATTTACTATTATTGTTATTATTATTGATTCATACATATTGCTGAAATATTTAATTATTATTCGATTATTCAATTCTAACGGTTGAATTATTATTGTCGAATAATAATGGAAAAAAATCATGCAATCATTTACTATTATTATTATTATTGATTCATACATATTGCTGAAATATTTAATTATTATTCGATTATTCAGTTATAACGGTTGAATTATTATTGTCGAATAATAATGGGGAAAAATCACACAAACTATTATTATTGTTCTTCTTATTGATTCATACGTCTTGCTGAATTATTTAGTTATTATTTGATTATCCGATTATGGAATAATAATGATTCGATCCTTGTTATTGTTTGATAATCATTGAATAATTATTATTGAAATTTTGAATTATTACTCAATAATGGAAGAATTGTTCCATAACTGAATAATCATGATTCAGTAATTTAATAATAATTGAATAAGTGAATAATTCAATTATTCACTTACTGTTCAAAGTGAATAATTGAATTATTCACTTATTCAATTATTATTAAATGACTGAATCAGGATTACGGAATAATGATTCACTCATTCAATTATTATTAACTTAATAATAATTAATAACAATTATTATTATTAACTTATTCACTAATAATTATGGTCAGTGAATAATTATTCACTTTTTCAATTATTTTTCAATTGTAATTATTCATAATTGTAATATTTGTAACATTATAATTGTAATATTTATTATTCAAAAATATATATTATTCAACTGTAATTGTTGAATTATTATTGTTGAATAATAACGGGAAAAATCACGCAAACGTTTATTATTATCGTCATTGATTCATACATATTGCTGAAATATTTAATTATTATTCGATTATTCAATTCCAACGGTTGAATTATTATTGTCGAATAATAATGGAAAAAATCACGCAAACGTTTATTATTATCGTTATTGATTCATACATATTGCTGAAATATTTAATTATTATTCAATTATTCAATTCTAACGGTTGAATTATTATTGTCGAATAATAATGGAAAAAATCACACAAACTATTATTATTGTTGTTCTTCTTATTATTGATTCATACATCTTGCTGAATTATTTAATCATTATTTGATTATCCGATTATGGAATAATTATGATTCGATCCTTGTTATTGTTTGATAATCATTGAATAATTATTATTGAAATTTTGAATTATTATTCAATAATGGAAGAATTGTTCAATAACTGAATAATCCTGATTCAGTAATTTAATAATAATTGAATAAGTGAATAATTCAATTATTCACTTATTGTTCAAAGTGAATAATTGAATTATCCACTTATTCAATTATTATTAAATTACTGAATCAGGATTATTGAATAATTATTCACTCATTCAATTATTATTAACTTAATAATAATTAATAACAATTATTATTATTAACTTATTCACTAATAATTATTGTCAACTGCCTATTTCAGTGAATAATTATTCACTTTTTCAATTATTTTTCAATTGTAATTATTTATAATTGTAATATTTGTAATATTATAATTGTAATATTTATTATTCAAAAATAAATATTATTCAATTGTAATTGTTGAATTATTATTGTTGAATAATAACGGAAAGAATCACGCAAACGTTTATTATTATCGTTATTGATTCATACATATTTTCAATTATTTTTCAATTATTGAATCGTAATTGAATAATTATTCCCTTATTCTCTTATGTCATTATTCTATTAACGACAATAATAATAATTATTATTATCAGGCGCCTATTTCAGACGCCATCAACACCGTCCTGCCCACCCCTTGCCAATCCAGCCGATCCCCCGATCCCCCCGGGGAGATCCCAGATCCAACCCAAGGACCGGAAACCAGAAGGGATCTGGAATCAAGTGGATCCCTTCCGCCCCATATCAGATCTCCAAGGCAGGCGCCGCCGGGAATCGCCACTGGGAACCTGGGAATCGGCGAGGGAGGAGCGGATCCATTTGGGGTCCCGTGGTGGGATCCACTGGATCCCGGGATCCACTTTGACCCACCTGGATGGCCGGTTCGTGGGCGGCCAATTCGGCCTCCAGCCGCTTGTGTTTCTTCCGCAGGTTTTGGACGCCGGTCAGATCCCGGCCGTAATCCTCCGAACTGACGAGGAGCTTCTTCTCTCTGGGAAGATCGGGAAAATAACAATATTAATATTAATAATAATAATAATAATAATAATAATAATAATAATAATAATAGCATTTTATAAGGGGATCAGAGGATGGGTATTAATAATAATAATAATAATAATAATAATAATAATAGCATTTTATAAGGGGATCAGAGGATGGGTATTATTACTATTATTATTACTATTATTATTACTATTATTATTATTATTAATAATAATAGCATTTTATAAGGAGATCAGAGAATGGGTCATAATAATAATAATAATAATAATAATAATAATAATAATAATAATAATAATAATAATAATAATAATAGCATTTTATAAGGGGATCAGAGGATGGGTAGTAATAATAATAATAATAATAATAATAATAATAATAATAATAATAATAATATCTTAGCCTTTGAGAAAAGCTATGCCCAGTGCTAATAATAATTAATAATGATGATGATAATAATAATAATATGAAATTATGATACGAAAAGATCGGGATCCCGTCCTCCCAAGGGTCAGGGTTCCATTTTAGGGTCAGGCTTATCTTGTAGGGTTAGGCTTTGGGATCCATTTTAGGGTCAGGCTTATCTTGTAGGGTGAGGCTTTGGGATCCATTTTAGGGTCGGGCTTATCTCGTAGGGTTAGGCTTTGGGATCCATTTTAGGGCCAGGCTTATCTCGTAGGGTGAGGCTTTGGGATCCATTTTAGGGTCAGGCTTATCTTGTAGGGTGAGGCTTTGGGATCCATTTTAGGGTCAGGCTTATCTTGTAGGGTTAGGCTTTGGGATCCATTTTAGGGTCAGGCTTATCTTGTAGGGTTAGGCTTTGGGATCCATTTCAGGGTCAGGCTTATCTTGTAGGGTGAGGCTTTGGGATCCATTTTAGGGTCAGGCTTATCTTGTAGGGTGAGGCTTTGGGATCCATTTTAGGGTCAGGCTTATCTTGCAGGGTTAGGCTTTGGGATCCATTTTAGGGTCAGGCTTATCCTGTAGGGTTAGGCTTTGGGATCCATTTTAGGGTCAGGCTTATCTTGTAGGGTGAGGCTTTGGGATCCATTTTAGGGTCAGGCTTATCTTGTCGGGTTAGGCTTTGGGATCCATTTTAGGGTCAGGCTTATCTTGTCGGGTTAGGCTTTGGGATCCATTTTAGGGTCAGGCTTATCTTGTAGGGTGAGGCTTTGGGATCCATTTTAGGGTCAGGCTTATCTTGTAGGGTGAGGCTTTGGGATCCATTTTAGGGTCAGGCTTATCTTGTAGGGTGAGGCTTTGGGATCCATTTTAGGGTCAGGCTTATCTTGTAGGGTGAGGCTTTGGGATCCATTTTAGGGTCAGGCTTATCTTGTAGGGTGAGGCTTTGGGATCCATTTTAGGGTCAGGCTTATCTTGTAGGGTGAGGCTTTGGGATCCATTTTAGGGTCAGGCCTATCTTGTAGGGTGAGGCTTTGGGATCCATTTTAGGGTCAGGCTTATCTTGTAGGGTGAGGCTTTGGGATCCATTTTAGGGTCAGGCTTATCTTTTCGGGTAAGGCTTTGGGATCCCGTCACCCCGCTCCTGTCTTCCCCCCCAAGGGACCTACTTGATCCAGGATTCCTCGTCGTCCATATCCCGGAAGAACTGGTGGAGCCGGTGGGATTCGTTCAGCTTGGCCCGCCGGGCGGCCGCCATGGAAGTGATCCGCTGGAATCTCCCGTTGACCGTCTCCCGCTTCTCCTTGACCTGGGAGGTGTCAAAGGCGCTGCTGGTCATCAGGCTGTCGGCTTGGCCATTCAGATCCTTCAGGCGATCCTGCGGAGGGACGGGAAGCGGAGGGTTAAAAAAATTCAATTTAATTTTTTACATTTAATTTTTAAAAAAATTCAATTTAATATTTTACATTTAATTTTTAAAAAAATTCAATTTAATTTTTAAAAAAATTCAATTTAATTTTTTACATTTAATTTAAAAAAAATTCAATTCCCCCCCAAAAAAAGTTTAAAAATTTGGCGCAATTTTAGTCGGCTTGGCCATTCAGATCCTTCAGGCGATCCTGCGGAGGGACGGGAAGCGGAGAGTTAAAAAAAATTCAATTTTTTACATTGATTTTTTTTTTTTAAATTCAATTTTTTACATTTAATTTTGAAAAAAATTCAATTTCCCCCCAAAAAGTTAAAAAATATTTATTGTTATTTTTTTTAAAAAAACGAGATTTAATTTTTACCAAAAAAAACACCATTTTTGAAAATTTGGCGCAATTTTAGAATGATTTCGATTCCGTTTCCGATTCTGCAAGGAGGGTTTTGATTTCGAAATGAAGATTTCAGTTCCATTTCTGATTTTAAATTTAGGATTGTGATTCTGTTTCTGATATTGAAGATTTTGATTCCGTTTCTAATTTGAAAGTGAAGATTTCGATTCTGTTTCTGATTTTGAAATCAAGATTTCTATTCTGATTCTGATTCTGAAATCAAGATTCCATTCCTGATTTTGAAATCAAGATTTTTGATTCCGTTTCTGATTTTGAAATCAAGATTTTGATTTCGTTCCTGATTTTGAAATCAAGATTTCGATTCAGTTTCTGATTTTGAAATCAAGATTTCGATTCCGTTTCTGATTTCGAAATCAAGATTTCGAATCCGTTCCTGATTGCGAAATCAAGATTTTGAGTCAGTTTCTGATTTTGAAATCAAGGTTTCGATTTTGAAATCAAGAATTCGGTTCCGTTCCTGATTTTGAAATCAAGATTTCGATTCCATTCCTGATTTTGAAATCAAGATTTCGAGCCCGCTCCTGATTTTGAAATCAAGAATTTGGTTCCGTTCCTGATTTTGAAATCAAGATTTTGAGTCAGTTTCTGATTTTGAAATCAAGGTTTCGATTTTGAAATCAAGAATTCGGTTCCGTTCCTGATTTTGAAATCAAGATTTCGATTCCGTTCCTGATTTTGAAATCAAGATTTCGAGCCCGCTCCTGATTTTGAAATCAAGAATTTGGTTCCGTTCCTGATTTTGAAATCAAGATTTCGAGCCCGCTCCTGATTTTGAAATCAAGATTCCGTTCCTGATTTTGAAATCAAGATTTTGAGTCAGTTTCTGATTTTGAAATCAAGGTTTCGATTTTGAAATCAAGAATTTGGTTCCGTTCCTGATTTTGAAATCAAGAT
The DNA here is from genome assembly GCF_027172205.1 of Podarcis raffonei. Classification (NCBI taxonomy): domain Eukaryota; kingdom Metazoa; phylum Chordata; class Lepidosauria; order Squamata; family Lacertidae; genus Podarcis; species Podarcis raffonei. Next base: position 803,612 of record NC_070621.1, read on the forward strand.
TTCGAGCCCGCTCCTGATTTTGAAATCGAGATTTCGATTCCGTTCCTGATTTTGAAATCAAGATTTCGAGTCCGATCCTGATTTTGAAATCAAGATTCCGGTCCTGATTTTGAAATCAAGATTTCGAGTCCGTTCCTGATTTTGAAATCAAGGTTTCGAGTCCGTTCCTGATTTTGAAATCAAGAGTCCGTTCCTGATTTTGAAATCAAGGTTTCGAGTCCGTTCCTGATTTTGAAATCAAGATTTGGCTTCCTTTTCTGATTTTGAAATCAAGATTTTGAGTCAGTTTCTGATTTTGAAATCAAGATTTCAATTCCGTTCCTGATTTTGAAATCAAGATTTTGAGTCCGTTTCTGATTTTGAAATCAAGATTTCAGGCCCATTTCTGATTTTGAAATCAAGATTTCGATTCCGTCTCTGATTTTGAAATCAAGATTTTGAATCTGTTTCTGATTTTAAAATTAAGGTTTTGATTCCGTTTCTGATTTTGAAATCAAGCTTTCAATTCTGTTTCTGGTTTTTAAATGAAGATTTTGGTTCCATTTCTGATTTTAAAATTTCTGGAAATGTGGCACTATTTTAAAATGAAGATTTCGATTCTGTTTCTGATTTTGAATTAGGATTTCAATTCCGTTTCTGATTCTGAAATTTATATTTTGGTTCCGTTTCTGATTTTAAAATTAGGATTTGTATTCAGTTTCTGATTCTGAAATCAAGATTTTGATTTTGTTCCTGATTTTGAAATCAAGATTTTGATTCCGTTCCTGATTTTGAAATCAAGATTTTGATTCCGTTCCTGATTTTGAAATCAAGCTTTCAATTCTGTTTCTGGTTTTAAATGAAGATTTTGGTTCCATTTCTGATTTTAAAATTTCTGGAAATGTGGCACTATTTTAAAATGAAGATTTCGATTCCGTTTCTGATTTTGAAATCAAGATTTCGATTCCTTTTCTGATTTTGAAATCAAGATTTCGATTTTGTTTCTGATTTTGAAATCAAGATTCCATTCCTGATTTTGAACTCAAGATTTTGATTCCGTTTCTGATTTTGAAATCAAGGTTTCAATTTTGAAATCAAGAATTTGGTTCCGTTTCTGATTTTGAAATCAAGATTTCGATTCTGTTCCTGATTTTGAAATCAATATTTCGATGCCGTTTCTGATTTTGAAATCAATATTTCAGGCCCATTTCTGATTTTGAAATCAAGGTTTTGAATCCATTTCTGATTTTGAAATCAAGATTTTGATTCCGTTTCTGATTTTAAAATTTCTGGAAATGTGGCACGATTTTAAAATGAAGATTTCGATTCCATTTCTGATTTTGAATTAGGATTTCGATTCTGTTTCTGATTCTGAAATTTAAATGTTGGTTCCGTTTCTGATTTTAAAATTAGGATTTGGATTCAGTTTCTGATTCTGAAATCAAGACTTCGATTTCGTTTCTGATTTTGAAATCAAGATTTTGTTTCCGTTCCTGATTTTGAAATCAAGATGTTGATTCCGTTTCTGATTTTGAAATCAAGATGTTGATTCCATTTCTGATTTTGAAATGAAGATTTCAGTTCCATTTCTGATTTTAAATTTAGGATTGTGATTCGAAAGTGAAGATTTTGATTCCGTTTCTGATTTTGAAATCAAGTTTTCTATTCCGATTCTGATTCTGAAATCAAGATTCCGTTCCTGATTTTGAAATCAAGATGTTGATTCCGTTTCTGGGTTTGAAACTTAGATTTTGATTCCGTTTCTGATTTTACAATGAAGATTTTGATTCCGTTTCTGATTTTAAAATAAAACTAGGCACGGTTTTAAGAGTAAGATTGTACCTCGTGGGCCGAAATATCGGCTTCCAGCAGCTGGTGTTTCTTAAGAAGGTTATTAACGGACGCCAAATCTTTCCCATAATCCTCAGAGGCGAGCAGCGCTTCCACCTGGGGGGTTAATAATAATAATAATAATAATAATAAAAATAATAATAATAATAATGGTTATCTACTCGATTCTGCCCATTGTCTCCCACCCCGAGATCAATTCAATAAATATCATTAATAATAATAATAATAATAATAATAATAATAATGGTTATCTACTCGATTCTGCCCATTGTCTCCCACCCCGAGATCAATTCAATAAATATTATCATTAATAATAATAATAATAATAATAATAATAATAATGGTTATCTACTCGATTCTGCCCATTGTCTCCCACCCCGAGATCAATTCAATAAATATTATCATTAATAATAATAATAATAATAATAATAATAATGGTTATCTACTCGATTCTGCCCATTGTCTCCCACCCCGAGATCAATTCAATAAATATTATCATTAATAATAATAATAATAATAATTAATATTTTTTATAATTAATTTTTATTCAAATTTCCAATAACCATTCCAATGACTATTTAACATCCAATAATTAATAATAATATTAATGGTTTTCTACTTGATTCTAAAAATAAAATAAAATAATAGAATGTCCCCCCGGATGTGCCCCCTAACTACTACTACTACTACTACTACTACTAATAATAATAGAATGTCCCCCCCGGAGCAGCGCTTCCACCTGGGGGGTTAATAATAATAATAATAATAATAATAATAATAATAATAATAATAATAATATTTATCTACTCGATTCTGCCCATTGTCTCCCACCCCGAGATCAATTCAATAAATATTATCATTAATGATAATAATAATAACAACAAGAATTAATAATATTAATGGTTTTCTACTTGATTCTAAAAATAAAATAAAATAAAATAAAATAATAGAATGTCCCCCCAGATGTGCCCCCTAACTACTACTACTACTAGTAATAATAATAATAATAATAATAATAATAATAATAATAATAATAATAATAGAATGTCCCCCCGGATGTGCCCCCTAACTACTACTACTACTACTAGTAGTAATAATAATAATAATAATAATAATAATAATAATAATAATAATAGAATGTCCCCCCAGATGTGCCCCCTAACTACTACTACTACTACTAGTAGTAGTAATAATAATAATAATAATAATAATAGAATGTCCCCCCAGATGTGCCCCCTAACTACTACTACTACTAGTAGTAATAATAATAATAATAATAATAATAATAATAATAATAATAATAATAGAATGTCCCCCCGGATGTGCCCCCTAACTACTACTACTACTACTAATAATAAAAATAATAAAAATAATAGAATGTCCCCCCAGATGTGCCCCCTAACTACTACTACTACTAGTAATAATAATAATAATAATAATAATAATAATAATAATAGAATGTCCCCCCGGATGTGCCCCCTAACTACTACTACTACTACTACTACTACTAATAGAATGTCCCCCCGGATGTGCCCCCTAACTACTACTACTACTACTAATAATAATAATAATAGAATGTCCCCCCGGATGTGCCCCCTAACTACTACTACTACTACTAATAATAATAATAGAATGTCCCCCCGGATGTGCCCCCTAACTACTACTACTACTACTACTAATAATAATAATAATAGAATGTCCCCCCGGATGTGCCCCCTAACTACTACTACTACTAATAATAATAATAATAGAATGTCCCCGCGGATGTGCCCCCTAACTACTACTACTACTACTACTACTAATAGAATGTCCCCCCCGGATGTGCCCCCTAACTACTACTACTACTACTACTACTACTAATAGAATGTCCCCCCGGATGTGCCCCCTAACTACTACTACTACTAATAATAATAATAGAATGCCCCCCCGGATGTGCCCCCTAACTACTACTACTACTACTAATAATAATAATAGAATGTCCCCCTGGATGTGCCCCCTAACTACTACTACTACTACTAATAATAATAAAAGAATGTCCCCCCGGATGTGCCCCCTAACTACTACTACTACTACTACTACTAATAGAATGCCCCCCCGGATGTGCCCCCTAACTACTACTACTACTAATAATAATAATAATAGAATGTCCCTCCGGATGTGCCCCCTAACTACTACTACTACTACTACTAGTAATAATAATAATAATAATAATAATAATAATAATAATAATAATAATAGAATGTCCCCCCGGATGTGCCCCTAACTACTACTACTACTACTAGTAATAATAATAATAATAATAATAATAATAATAATAATAATAATAATAATAATAATAGAATGTCCCCCCGGATGTGCCCCCTAACTACTACTACTACTAGTAGTAATAATAATAATAATAATAATAATAATAATAATAGAATGTCCCCCCAGATGTGCCCCCTAACTACTACTACTACTACTACTACTAGTAATAATAATAATAATAATAATAATAATAGAATGTCCCCCCGGATGTGCCCCCTAACTACTACTACTACTACTACTACTAATAATAATAATAATAGAATGTCCCCCCAGATGTGCCCCCTAACTACTACTACTACTAGTAATAATAATAATAATAATAATAATAATAATAATAGAATGTCCCCCCGGATGTGCCCCCTAACTACTACTACTACTACTACTACTAATAGAATGTCCCCCCGGATGTGCCCCCTAACTACTACTACTACTACTAATAATAATAATAGAATGTCCCCCCGGATGTGCCCCCTAACTACTACTACTACTACTAATAATAATAATAGAATGTCCCCCCGGATGTGCCCCCTAACTACTACTACTACTACTAATAATAATAATAGAATGTCCCCCCGGATGTGCCCCCTAACTACTACTACTACTACTAATAATAATAATAGAATGTCCCCCCGGATGTGCCCCCTAACTACTACTACTACTACTACTACTAATAATAATAGAATGTCCCCGCGGATGTGCCCCCTAACTACTACTACTACTACTAATAATAATAGAATGTCCCCCCGGATGTGCCCCCTAACTACTACTACTACTACTACTACTAATAGAATGTCCCTCCGGATGTGCCCCCTAACTACTACTACTACTACTACTAATAATAATAATAGAATGTCCCCCCAGATGTGCCCCCTAACTACTACTACTACTACTACTAATAATAATAATAGAATGTCCCCCCGGATGTGCCCCCTAACTACTACTACTACTAATAGAATGTGCCCCGGGATGTGCCCCCTAACTACTACTACTACTACTACTAATAATAATAATAATAGAATGTCCCCCCCCGGAGCAGCGCTTCCACCTGGGGGGTTAATAATAATAATAATAATAATGATGATGATGATGATGATGATAATATTTATCTACTCGATTCTGCCCATTGTCTCCCACCCCGAGATCAATTCAATAAATATTATCATTAATAATAATAATAATAATAATTAATATTTTTTATAATTAATTTTTATTCAAATTTCCAATAACCATTCCAATGACTATTTAACATCCAAGAATTAATAATAATATTAATGGTTTTCTACTTGATTCTAAAAATAAAATAAAAATAAAATAAGAGAATGTCCCCCTGGATGTGCCCCCTAACTACTACTACTACTACTACTAATAATAATAATAGAATGTCCCCCCTGGAGCAGTGCTTCCACCTGGGGGGTTAATAATAATAATAATAATAATAATAATGATAATGATAATATTTATCTACTCGATTCTGCCCATTGTCTCCCACCCCGAGATCAATTCAATAAATATTATCATTAATAATAATAATAATAACAACAACAATAATTAATAATAATATTAATGGTTTTCTACTTGATTCTAAAAATAAGATAAAATAAAATAATAAAATAAAATAAAATAAAATAATATAATGTCCGCCCAGATGTGCCCCCTACTACAACTACTAGTAGTAATAATAATAATAATAATAATAATAATATTTATCTACTCGATTCTGCCCATTGTCTCCCACCCCGAGATCAATTCAATAAATATTATCATTAATAATAATAACAACAACAATTAATAATAATATTAATGGTTTTCTACTTGACTCTAAAAATAAAATAAAATAAAATAAAATAAAATAATAGAATGTCCCCCCGGATGTGCCCCCTAACTACTACTACTACTAGTAATAATAATAATAATAATAATAATAATAATAATAATAGAATGTCCCCCCGGATCCGCCCCCTACCTCTGAAAGCCAGAAGTCAAAGTCCTTGATCCCGGTGTTGAAATTCTGTTGCTTATTGGCTTCCTTCAGACGGTGACTCTTCTCGGCCGATTTCCGAACGAGGAACTGCCATTGGTCGGCCAGGGCGGCCAATCGGGCCTAGAGGGGAGGGAGGAACCAGAATGGGGGGAAATTCGGGAACCAAAATCAAATTCAATCAAACCCAAATATTTGATGCCATTTTCCAGGAGACGAAGCCTCAAAATTTTGATAACGGTAAGAATTTTGGACTGGCCAGATACACAAAAACCTCCAAAGCTCCGCCCAGGAAGCGGATACGTCCAGACAGGAAGTGCCATTCTCTTTGGAATGACGAGGGCTTTCATATGACAGGTCACATGACAGGCTTGTCCACTTTAGGAAATTTGGGAACACTAGTAGAAACGAGAATGAAGATGAATGGGAGCAGACAGGCCTAGCTAACAAAAACCTCCAAAGCTCCGCCCAGGAAGCAGATACGTCCAATCAGGAGACGCCATTCTCTTTGGAACGACGAGGGCTTTTATATGAAGGTCACTTGACAGGCTTGTCTGCTTTAGGAAATTCAGGAACAGAACACTAGTAGAAACTAGAATGAAGATGAATGGGAGCATACAGGCCTAGCTACACAAAAACCTCCAAAGCTCCGCCCAGGAAGCAAATACGTCCAATCAGGAGATGCCATTCTCTTTGGAATGACGAGGGCTTTTATATGACAGGTCACATGACAGGCTTGTCTGCTTTAGGGAATTTGGGAACCCTAGCTTAAAATCAGATTTCTATTTCTGATAATTTGGCACCGTTTTGATATTAAGATTTCAATTCCGTTTCTGATTTTAAAATGAGGATTTTCATTCCGTTTCTGATTTTGAAATGAGGGTTTCAATTCTGTTTCTGATTTTAAAGTGAAGATTTCGGTTCCCTTTCTAATTCTAAAATGAAGATTTCGATTCAGTTTCTGATTTTAAAATGCAATTTCTATTTCTGGAAATTTGGCACGGTTTTAAAATGAAGATTTCGATTCCGTTTATGATTTTAAAATGAAGATTTCGGTTCTGTTTATGATTTTAAAATGAAGATTTTGATTCCGTTTCTGATTTTAAAATTAGGATTTCAATTCTGTTTCTGATTTGAAAATGAAGATTTCAATTCCGTTTCTGATTTTAAAATAAGATTCCTATTTCAGAAAACGTTGCACTATTTCAAGATTCTGATTCCGTTTCTTATTTTAAAATAAGACTTATATTTCTGAAAACAGACTATTTTAAAATTAAGATTTTGATTCCGTTTCTGAAAATCTTGCACCTAACATTTCTTGGAAGAAGTTCTTCCCTATGGCTGTTCCCAAACCACTGAAAGTATTATTGCTAGTGGAAGGAAGTTTGCCACCATGGATGAATGGGAGCCAACTGGCCTGGCTGAGCTATAAAGCTCCGCCCAGGAAGGAGAAACATCCAAACAGGAAGTGCCATTCTCTTCGGAATGACGAGGGCTTTCATATGACAGGTCACTTGACAGGCTTGTCTGCTTTAGGAAATTCAGGAACAGAACACTAGTAGAAACTAGAATGAAGATGAATGGGAGCAGACAGGCCTAGCTACACAAAAACCTCCAAAGCTCCGCCCAGGAAGCAGATACGTCCAATCAGGGGACGCCATTCTCTTTGGAACGCCGTGGGCTTTTATATGAAAGGTCACATGACAGGCTTGTCTGCTTTGGGAAATTCAGGAACAGAACACTAGTAGAAACTAGAATGAAGATGAATGGGAGCAGACAGGCCTAGCTAACAAAAACCTCCAAAGCTCCGCCCAGGAAGCAGATACGTCCAATCAGGAGACGCCATTCTCTTTGGAACGACGAGGGCTTTTATATGACAGGTCACTTGACAGGCTTGTCTGCTTTAGGAAATTCAGGAACAGAATACTAGTAGAAACTAGAATGAAGATGAATGGGAGCAGACAGGCCGAGCTAACAAAAACCTCCAAAGCTCCGCCCAGGAAGCAGATACGTCCAATCAGGAGACGCCATTCTCTTTGGAACGCTGTGGGCTTTTATATGAAAGGTCACTTGACAGGCTTGTCTCCTTTAGGAAATTCAGGAACAGAACACTAGTAGAAACTAGAATGAAGATGAATGGGAGCACACAGGCCTAGCTACAAAAAAACCTCCAAAGCTCCGCCCAGGCAGCAGATACGTCCAATCAGGAGACGCCATTCTCTTTGGAACGACGAGGGCTTTTATATGACAGGTCACATGACAGGCTTGTCCGCTTTAGGAAATTCAAGAACACTAGTAGGCCGAGATACATAAAAACGCCATAAGCTCCGCCCAGGAAGCAGATACGTCCAATCAGGAGACGCCATTCTCTTTGGAACGTCGTGGGCTTTTATATGAAAGGTCACATGACAGGCTTGCCTGCTTTGGGGAATTCACAAACAGTAGCAGAATCTAGGATGAGTGGATTGGCTAGGCCGGACTACACAAAAACCTCAATAGCTCCGCCCAGGAAGTGGATACATCCTAACAGGAAGTACCAATCTCTTCAGAACGACATGGGCTTTTGTATGACAGGTCACATGACAGGCTTGTATGCTTTCAGAAATTCAGAAACATGACGAGAAGGAACCTGTAGGCCGAGCTACACAAAAACCTCAAAAGCTCCGCCCAGAAAGCAGATACGTCCAATCAGGAGGTGCCATTCTCTCCGGAACGCCGTGGGCTTTCATATGACAGGTCACATGACAGGCTTGTCTGCTTTAGGAAATTCAGGATCACTAGTAGGCCGAGCTACACAAAAACCTCCAAAGCTCCGTCCAGGAAGTGGATACATCCAAACAGGAAGTGTCATTCTCTTCAGAATGACGAGGGCTTTTATATGACAGGTCACATGACAGGCTTTAGGAAATTGGGGAAACCTAGGAGAAGGAATTGCAGGAGCAGACAGGCCTGGCTACACGAAAACCTCAAAAGCTCCGCCCAGGAAGCAAATACACCCAATCAGGAACTACCATTCTCTCCCAAATGCCGTGGGCTTTTATATGACAGGTCACCGACCCACCTTGACGGCATCCTCGCTCCCGGCGCAGGCCCCGCGCTCGATGAGGGAGTTGCCGACGTCGATGACGCCCCGGATCCGGTCGGCGTTGGCTTGTAGCTCTGCCTCAAAGGCCTGGTGTTTCTGGTGCTTGCTCTGGAAATACGAAAAAAATGGTGCATTGGGCAAAATATTATTATTAACAATAATAATAATATAATATATATAAAATATAATAAATGGGTCAATAAAAAAAGTAAATAAGTTGATAAATAATACACAGGTTAACCAATAAGTAGGTTAATAGATTAATGAATAAAAACAGGTTGATAAAGAAATAAAAGGTTAATAAACAAACATAGGTTAATAAACAGGTTAACAAGTAAGTAGGTTAATAGATTAATGAATAAAAACAGGTTAATAAATAAGTTAATAAATAAGGTTAATAAATAAGTTAATAAATAAGGTTAATAAATAAGTAGGTTAATAGATTAATTAATAAAAACAGGCTAATAAATAAGTAGGTTAATAGATTAATAAAAACAGGTTAATAAATAAAAGGTTAATAAACTCAGGTTAATAAAGAAACAGGTTAATAAATAAATAAGTCTTAAAAGTAAATGACTTAATGAAGGAATAGGTCAATAAATAGACAAATAGGTTAACGTATTTATAGATCTCTTGTCTATAAATATTAATTAAAAATGAAACAATTAAAAATGAAACATGGACGGCGATGATGTCATTCAACGAGACGGGTGAAAAACGAAAAATGAGAGAGACGGACGAGCGAGCAAATGGGGGAAATGAGAAAAGAATAAGAACAAAAGAATCGGAAATAATAAAAATAATAGTAAAATAATAAATGATAAATAAGAATAAAAGAATTGGAAATAAGAAGAATAATAATAAAATAATAAGTGATAAACAAGAATAAAAGAATAAAGAATAAATGAGAAGAAAATAATAAGGTATAATAAGAATAAAAGACTAAATAAATAAGAATAAAAGAATTGGAAATAAGAAGAATAAAATAATAAGTGATAAACAAGAATAAAAGAATAAAGAATAAATGAGAATAAAATAATAAGGAATAATAAGAATAAAAGACTAAATAAATAAGAATAAAAGAATCTGAAATAAGAAGAAGAAAAGAATAAATGATAAACAAGAATAAAAGAATCTGAAATAATAAGAATAAGAATAAAAGAATTGGAAATAATCAGAATAAAATAGGAAATAAGAAATAAGAATAAAAGAATCGGTAATAATAAGAATAAAAATAAAATAAGAAATAAGAATAAAAAAATCAGTAATAATAAGAAAAAGAATAAAATAAGAAATGATAAATAAGAATAAAAGAATAAATGATAAATAAGAATAAAAGAATCGGTAATAATAAAAATAAAAGGATAAATAAATAAGAATAAAAGAATCAGAAATAGGAGTAAGAATGAAAGAATAAATAATAAGAATAAAAGAATCGGAAATAATAAGAAAAATAAAATAATATATAAGAAACAAAGAATAAAAGAATCAAAAATAGTAAGAATAAATAATAAATAAGAATAATAAGATTAAAAGAAGAATAAAAGATTAAAAATATATCAGAATCAGAATAAATAAGAATAAGAATAAAAGAATAAATAAAAATAAGAATAAAAGAATAAGAATAAAATAAGAATAAGAATAAAAAAAGAAAAAATAAATAAGAAGAAGAATAAAAGAATTGGAAATAATAAGAAGAAGAATAAAATAATAAGTGATAAATAAGAATAAAAGAATTGGAAATAATAAGAAGAAGAATAAAATAATATATAAGAATCAAAGAAAAGAATCAAAAATAATGAGAATAAATAATAAATAAGAAGAAGAAGAAGAAAAGAATAAAGAATAAATCAGAATAAGAATCAGAATAAATAAGAATAAAAATAATAGGAATAAGAATCAAAGAATAAATAAAAATAAGAATAAAAGAATAAATAAGAATCAAATAAGAATCAAAGAATAAATTACAAAAAGAATAAGAAGAAAAGAAGAATAAAAGAATAAATAAGAATCAAATAAGAATAAGAAAGAATAAATTATAAGAAGAATAAGAAGAAAAGAATAAAAGAATAAGAATAAAAGAATAAATATGAATAAAATAAGAATAAGAATCAAAGAATAAATTATAAGAAGAATAAGAATAAAAGAAGAAAGCAGAATAAAAGAATAAAGAATAAATCAGAATCAGAATAAATAAGAATAATAGGAATAAGAATAAAATAATAAATAAAAATAAAAATAAAAGAATAAATAAGAATAAAAGAAGAATAAAAGAATAAAGAATAAATCAGAATCAGAATAAATAAGAATAAAATAAGAATAAGAATAAAAGAATAAAATAAGAAGAATAAGAAATAAGAAGAAAAGAAGAAAAAATAATAAGAATAAAAGAATAAATAAGAATAAAATAAGAATAAGAATCAAAGAATAAATTATAAGAAGAATAAGAATAAAAGAAGAAGAAAGAAGAATAAAAGAATAAAGAATAAATCAGAATCAGAATAAATAAGAATAATAGGAATAAGAATAAAAGAATAAATAAAAATACGAATAAAAGAATAAATAAGAATAAAAGAAGAATAAATGAATAAAGAATAAATCAGAATCAGAATAAATAAGAATAAGAATAAAAGAATAAATTATAAGAATAAAAGAATAAGAAATAAGAAGAAAAGAAGGAGAAAAGAATAAATAAGAATAAAATAAAAATAAGAATCAAAGAATAAATTATAAGAAGAAGAAGAAAAAAAGAGTAAGAATAAAAGAATAAATAAGAATAAAGTAAGAATAAGAATCAAAGAATAAATTATAAGAAGAATAAGAATAAAAGAATAAAAGAATAAGAATAAAAGAATAAATAAGAATAAAATAAGAAGAAAAGAATAAATTATAAGAAGAAGAAAAGAAGAAGAAATAAGAAGAAAAGAAGAAGAAAAGAAATGGAAAGGCAAAAAGCCACAAATAACAGAGAGACTTACCAGGAGTTTGGAAAGCTGGAAAGAGAGAGGGAAAGAAGAAAAGAAGAGAGAGAGATCAGGATCCGGTGATCGGGATCCGGTGCCTGTCAATCCGGCGACGGGGGGGAACGGAGGCCGCTTTCCGGTTGGCCGGGAGCGGGAAGGGATCCGGCGGGAGAGGGATCTGGTGGAATGGGGAGAAACAGAGCCCGCTTTCTGGTTGGCCGGGAGCGGGAAGGGATCCGGCGGGAGGGGGATCCTGTGGGAACGGGGAGAAACGGAGCCCGCTTTCTTGTTGGCCGGGAGTGGAGAGGGATCTGGCGGGAGAGGGATCTGGTGGGGAAAGGATCCAGCAGGAATGAGGAGAAATGGAGCCTGCTTTCTGGTTGGCCGGGAGCGGAGAGGGATCCGGGGGGAGAGTGATGCGGCAGGAAAGGGATCTGGCGGGGAAGGGATCCAGTGGGAACGGGAGAAACGGAGCCCGCTTTCTGGTTGGCCAGGAGTGGAGAGGGATCTGGCGGGAGAGGGATCTGGCGGGAGAGGGATCTGGCGGGGGATCCGGTGGAATGGGGAAAACAGAGCCCGCTTTCTGGTTGCCCGGGAACGGAAAGGTATCTGGGGGGAGTGATGCAGCAGGAATGGGATCAGGCGGGAAAGGGATCCGGTGGGAACGGGGAGAAACGGAGTCCACTTTCTGGTTGGCCGGGAGCGGAGAGGGATCTGGCGGGAGAGGGATCTGGCGGGAAAAGGATCCAGCAGGAATGGGGAGAAATGGAGCCTGCTTTCTAGTTGGCCGGGAGAGGAGAGGGATCTGGGGGAGAGTGATGCGGCAGGAAAGGGATCCGGTGGGAACGGGGAGAAACAGAGCCCGCTTTCTGGTTGGCCGGGAACGGAGAGGGATCTGGCGGGAAAGGGATCTGGTGGAATGGGGAGAAACAGAGCCCGCTTTCTGGTTGGCCGGGAGCGGGAAGGGACCCGGCGGGAGAGGGATCTGGTGGAATGGGGAGAAACAGAGCCCCTTTCTGGTTGGCCGGGAGCGGGAAGGGATCCGGCGGGGAAGAGATCTCGCAGGAGAGGGATACGGTGGGAATGGGGAGAAACGGAGCCCACTTTCTGGTTGGCCGGGAGTGGAGAGGGATCTGGCGGGAGAGGGTTCTGGTGGGAAAAGGATCCAGGAGGAATGGGGAGAAATGGAGCCTGCTTTCTGGTTGGCCGGGAGCGGAGAGGGATCCAGGGGGAGAGTGATGCGGCAGGAAAGGGATCTGGCAGGAAAGGGATCTGGTGGAATGGGGAGAAACAGAGCCCGCTTTCTGGTTGTCCGGGAGCGGAAAGGGACCTGGGGGAGAGTGATGCAGCAGGAAAGGGATCTGGCAGGAAAGGGATCTGGTGGGAACGGGGAGAAGCGGAGCCCGCTTTCTGGTTGGCTGGGAGCGGAGAGGGATCTGGCGGGGAAGGGATCTGGCAGGAGAGGGATCCAGCAGGAGAGGGATCCGGCGGGATCCCGGGGAATTCCCTTAGGGGAGTCAGGATTGGGCCGCCCTGGTGGATCTCCAGCGGATCGGCCGGCGGATCTCCCCACAGTGGCTGGTTCTCTGCCCTCTGGGCCGATCCGTGTGGGTCACACAAGGGAGGAGGGAGATCCAGTCCTGAGGGATCCAGTTCCGGTGCATGGGTCCCGGGGATCCTGTTCATGTGATCACCTGGATGTTGGTGGGATCCTTGTAGGATTCTAATCATCCTAATAATCATCTAATAATCCTAATTATCATCTAATAATCTAACAATAACCTAACATAACGGCCTAATACCCCTCTAATAATCCCTCACGATTGGATCCTGTTCTCCATGTGATCTCCTGGATGTTGGTGGGATCCTTGTAGGATTCTAATCCTAATAATCATCTAATAATCATCTAATAATCTAACAATAACCTAACATAACCACCTAATAACCATCTAATAATCCCTCCTTATTGGATCCTGTTCTCCATGTGATCACCTGGATGTTGGTGGGATCCTTGTAGGATTCTAATCATCCTAATAATCATCTAATAATCTTAATAATCATCTAATAATCTAACTCTAACCTAAGATAACGGCCTAATACCCCTCTAATAATCCCTCACGACTGGATCCTGTTCTCCATGTGATCACCTGGATGTTGGTGGGATCCTTGTAGGATTCTAATCCTAATAATCATCTAATAATCCTCTAATAATCTAACAATAACCTAACCTAACGGCCTAATAACCCTCTAATAATCCCTCACGACTGGATCCTGTTCCCCATGTGATCACCTGGATGTTGGTGGGATCCTTGTAGGATTCTAATCCTAATAATCATCTAATAATCCTAATAATCATCTAATAATCATCTAATAATCATCTAATAATCTAACAATAACCACCTAATAACCATCTAATAATCCCTCCTTATTGGATCCTGTTCTCCATGTGATCACCTGGATGTTGGTGGGATCCTTGTAGGATTCTAATCCTAATAATCATCTAATAATCCTAATAATCATCTAATAATCTAACAATAACCTAACATAACCGCCTAATAATCCTCTAATAATCCCTCACGATTGGATCCTGTTCTCCATGTGATCTCCTGGATGTTGGAGGGATCCTTGTAGGATTCTAATCCTAATAATCATCTAATAATCATCTAATAATCTAACAATAACCTAACCTAACGGCCTAATAATCCTCTAATAATCCCTCACGAGTGGATCCTGTTCTCCATGTGATCACCTGGATGTTGGTGGGATCCTTGTAGGATTCTAATCCTAATAATCATC